>NC_143021.1:130301952-130474452 GCF_055824585.1 Amblyomma mixtum | reverse complement strand
AAAAGGCCTTTGTTTTGGAGATAACGCTGCACAGGTCCTTACCATTTCGAAGGCTCGTGAATTCGCAGCGCCAGCAGAGCACGTAGTTGAAGAGGGCGAACCTGACAACGAATGTGGAGCTCCAAACCAGAGCGCGGCGTTAGCTGAAAAGCGCGATGCCGCACAGATTGTCCTTGCAACCCAGATAGGCGTAGGCGCAGCGCAAAAAGGTAGTCCTCCAGAAAGCAGTCGCGCGCTGAAAGTGGCAACTGCAAGTTCTATTGTAAGCGAGGAATGCGCCTCAGCGCTGCCTCGAAACAATAATCAGTTCAGCGATAAGGGAACGACAGCCGCTCGCGACCGAACACCCGAAAATGAGTTATGCTCCACTGAAACCAGCGTGTCTTTGCCCATTGCCAGCGTCGTGATCGAGAGCCCGCTCGAGGTGCGTCTGACCGAGGCAGCCGTCTCCCAAAACCTGCCTAAGCAGCATCCCTCGATTTTCTTTAATCGCTTGGATATGCTGCCCCAAGAAAAAGGCCTTTGTTTTGGAGATATCGCTGCGCAGGTCCTCACCATTTCGAAGGCTCGTGAGGTCGCGGCGCCAGCAGAGCACGTGGTTGAAGAGGGCAAACCTCAACCTGTAAGCCCGAAGCCTGTAAATTCTCACGGTGATGAGCTAGAGCAGGCTTCGTCACAAACAGACGATGAGACGAACGCCGGCGACTTAAGCCGTGACGGCTCCGAGTTACCAAATGACGAGCCAGCCCAGGACGTACTCACTACTAGCACAGGGGTAAAGAGTACCGACAGTAGTGCAGGCTATAGTGAGTCTTCCGAAGCAGGCGCAAGTGATGAGCTGGGGCTAGGTGAGGAACTGAAAAAGAATCTAGCATTGCCCCACTCAGATGGCTTTCTCGAACTCCTTCGTGTGGACAGAGAAACGTTCACCGCTGAGCAAGAGAAAGACCAGACTCTACGAAACTGGAGTCACCAAAGTGACATAGGTGTGTCACGGAAGAACATACCTTTCCAGCTCCGTCCTGGCCTGCTGTACCGCCAGTATAAGGATAGGAAAGGTATCCAACACGACCAACTTACTGCCCGCGTCGCGATCGAGAGCCCGCTCGAGCTGCGTCTGACCGAGGCAGCCGTCTCCCAAGAACTGTCTATGCAGCATCCCTCGATTTTCCCAAATCGCTTGGATATGCTGCCCAAAGAAAAGGGCCTTAGTCTTGGAGATAACGCTGCGCAGGTCCTCACCAGTTCGAAGGCTCCAGAATTCGCAGCGCCAGCAGAGCACGCGGGTGAAGAGGGCAAACGTGGCCCTGTAACCCTCATAAACTCTCACGGTAGTGAGCCAGAGCAGGCTGGATCACAAACTGACAATGAGGCGAACGCCGACGACTTAACCTGTGACTGTTCCGCGATGGCTAGTGACGCGCCCCGCAAACCAACAGCGAGGGTTTCCACGGAGCGGAAGCGTATAGAGGTGGCCAAACGGGAAGAGTTAATCAAGGGGAAAGTGCGGCTCTTGTTGAATGCTCGACTAAAATCCGAACCGCGTAGCCACCCCAATTTGGCACCGCGGTTCTCAAGAGTTCGCACCCGCCCCGTGGGAACACAAGCCAAGAGAACGCAACGCGCGAACCCAATCCGAGAGAGACGGATACGCTGGCATGGCATTCGCACCCGTTCGTTCCCTTCTCGCATTCTGCTTTCTGAGCGTCAGCCAAACTTCAGAACCGCGAGACTAGGACGTGAAACAGTTAAGAGTCGCAAGCTGAAATTCCTAGCCTTGTGTCCTGTTGCACCTGCTAGAGCAGCTATCGGACCGCGGCCGCGCAGGGGGCGGCTGAAGAATAGGAACCAGTAAATTCCTCTAATCGTAACGCTGTTTCTGGACGGTTTCGAGGAATAATCCTATTCAGTTTGAAGTTTTTTTTTGTTCATTTAACTCTCATAAAAAATGAGAGCGAAATTTTGGAGCTTGGCATTGCGGGACTCAGTTTACATGCGTTGCAGAAAATAGCGAGGTAATAGCAACGCTGATGGCCTCAGCCGAAGCTCTCCCGTGTAATGCCCTTTCCTGACTCCCCGGACGTTAATCCGCTATGCAAATTTGTATTGTTTTTTGCTTTAGCGGGAATCATTTTTGTCTGTTTTGTATGTGTGTTCAGCAGCTCCACCTTCCCTTTGTGCTCTCACGGGCGGTGGCTTTCTGTGACATAAACCGTGCTACGGCACCCCCCCCCCAAAAAAAAAATTTTAGGAAATTTTCCTCCCTTTTGGCTAAACAAGCTCTGTGTATTCTGGTTTGGTCAAACATGTCAACTTTCGGAGGAGGACGTAAATTTCACGCGACAGCTCATTTTCTCTAAACAGACTTTGTCGACCGAAAACAGCTTGGCAGTTCTTAAAGTCGGTTTGGTGCTTTCTGCTTGTTGGGCTGTGTACCTTGCTGGTTGAGACCGTTACAGTTGTCAACGAAGCAAGAAGAACCTTTGGGCCCAGCTGTGACCAAAAGCCGAACGGACACAACTCCAGGTCTGCGCGCAGGAGCGTTGGCTGCAACCACTACGAGACCTCTTCGGGCGGCGGACGTGCTGTTGTGACTGTACTTCGGACCACGTGGGCCCGATCAAGCAGCTACCGTGAACATTCATCGAGGCCGACAACCCCGCGACGGCGGTGGGAAGTGGGATGCTTGGAATGCCCCTCCGAGCCTCAGCGGATTAGTGTAGCAGGAATTTCAAGGGCCATTGTCAGCAGTAAGCCCAGCGAAATTCCTTGAGCGGATTAGTGTAGCAGGAATGCCGGAGGTATTGTCCGAGCGACCACAGCGGAGACGACCACTATAGCGGCGAAAGCCGGGGACGCACCGGAGGTATTGTCCGAGCGACCACAGAGGAGGCTACGTGCCGGCGCCGGTCACGCTGGCGGATAATTCAAGAATTCTGTGGCCCCGACTCGCGTTCTGGGCAATCGGCGGGGAAGCAAGTTCATTCACCTGCTGGAAGACTTCGGGAGATTCCTTTCCCGCAGGGCTGGATGAGTCAGCGTCTCCCTCTCTCATCGATCCAGCTGCGAGAGAGTGGAAAAACCCGTACCTGCCCAGCCGTGGGTGGTAACAAGAACGTCCCCTTCGGTCCATCCGATTGGACAGTGCTCGTCGACCATTATTCCCCAGCCAGGGATCTGGGGAAACCGAACGATATTTAACTCGGCCGTGAGTGTGGCCGAGAGAAGCCTGCTAGCTCCAGTCGACTACGGTTGACGAAGACGTTCCCCTTCCACTGAGAGCCATTCTCAGTCCCGCTCTATGTAAATAATGTAATTATTCATGTAACCATGTAAATACAGTTTTTTCCTTCACTTCCCCTACTCCCCGTCTCCGGCTCACGTTTCCTTCCTCCTTCGGCAATGCGGCGGTGATCCTGGATCCGATGCCTGGTGGGACACGCTACAAGTACGGCAAAACATAACACCAGTAAGTATCCCGGTCATGAGGACGGAGAAAGAAAGAGCAGTAAACGACAGGTTAGAAACGCGGAAGTTAAGAATTCGATTAATTCAACGGAAAAGAAGCATTGTGTAGAATTATGACGATACTGGAAAAGGCAGACCATGAAAGAATTTTTCTAAGATAACTCAAGAGGCAGTGCCCTACTTTTTGAAGCTAGGTCAGGGTGTCTTAGAACGCGCAGCTACAAAAGAAATTTAACGAAGAAAATGACACATGTACAGTGTGTGGTAGATATGTGGAAACAATTTAACGCCTCATACTCAAATGTAATGGTATCCACCCAGTTATCGATAAAGGCACATTCACTTTTCCTGAGGCCCTAGGGTTTAAAGATAACAATGGTCATGTAAATAAATCTGCTGTGGAAGTTAGCAAAAAGCTATTGGAGGATTGGTGGCTGAAACGCAGAGATGTGACATAAGGTTAGAAGTGTAGGAAACCATAGGTAAAGAAGATTGCGAATCTTAATGAGAATTGACAATACAGTTGAACAAAAATAAAGAAAGAAAAGCTGAGCGCCCCGTTTCAAAGGGGGCGCTCCTATCCATCCATCCGTCGATCAACGCTAGCCCGGCACGTAGCGGGTACGGTGATACCGGGGCTACATCGGAGCTGCGCGGTGCTGTTTGCAGCGGATTATGCTGAGAGGCAACTGCAAGCATATTTATTAGAGGGACTACTTATTCGCTAAGTTCGAATTGATCACTGAAATTTCTGCATGCCTTTCTGCAGATGTCGTATGTGCATGGGAACGGCGTAAGTTATTTGTATCGCTATTCGTTACTGGTTAAGTGTTTCTGCCTCACGATCGCAGCCAGAACGAGCACAGATTAAATGTTTGGAGGCATGGTCTTCAACACAGCTTAGTATTTTGCAGTTATTTCTTCCCTTGGGGAAATAAACGTTTCTGCCGGGATGCCCAAATCCAGTAATGGTTGAAAACCAGTCCGTGCTGCTTTTCTTGAAGCCTCTGCTTATTAATGCACTCTTGAACTTTTAACTTAAACTCCCAGTGATCTGTAGTACGTCTTCCTAATTAGTCTCCTTTTATTCTAATATCATGGCGTGAACAAAAGACACAGCAGTCTGTTCAGCAGTTAAGTCGTATATGTTCATTAAAACAATCATTTAAATCACTCAGGTAAATACCGGCCAGTAAGAGTGAATATACGCTGCTCAGGGATTTCAGATGAGTGCAAATACATGCTTGTTGGTACATCTTTTAAGAACTGCAAAAAACAGCCCAACGGAAGACGAGACAAGAGAAGAACAAACACCAGCGCTAACAGCCAAATGGTTTATTGCTACAGGTGAGGCAGCATATAAATGAAATGGCACCACTAAAAACACAAGAAAAAGTATGAGGAAAAGATACCTATCAACCACACAACCTGACTGAAAAAAGGGACGTCACTGATTGCGACACGCAAGTACCTTAGATAGTAGATAGTAGACACCTGTATCCGTAGCCCATCGATAAATCTACTACCTAAAGAACTTGCGTATGTTAATTAGTGACGTGCCTTTTTTCAGTCAGGTTGTGTGGTTGTGCGATATTTTTTCTCATGCTTTTTCTGGTGTTTTTAATCGTGCCATTTCGTTTATTTGCTGCCTCACCTGTAGCAATGAGCCATTTGGTTGGTAGTAAGCGCTGGTGTTTGTTCTTCTCTTGTCTCGTCTTCCGTTGGGCTGTTTTTTCCAATTCTTCAAACTCGGGGATTTATTCTTGGTTAGTGAACATACAGGGTGTTTCACCTAACTTGAACCAAGGATTTAAAAAAAAACGGTAAACGGCAGCCCACTCAAAACAACGATACATTGTTCGCCATCGTGTGGCGCTCCTGAGAATTATTTTTATTGCGCTTAATTTGTTAATTAACTAAAATGTATTATGTATAATATCAAATATTCATTTTAGTGCCAATACTGTTACGTTAGGTTGTAGAGCAGGTTTATAAACAACCGATCCAGTTTATTGTAGCATCGTATCTCCTACGGGGTCTTATTTTTCGGCATCTAAAGAAAGCCCGCGAAATATGAAAAAATACCACATGACTACGCTCGTGCCGTGCGGAAAGCCGCCGTGCCGCTGCGGAAAGGGCTGACGCACTGTCAAGCCGCTGCTAAGAACCGCTGCGGAAAGTGCTGACGCACTGTCAAGCCGCTGCTAAGAGCGGCGGCCGCTCACTTCGCCACGGTCAGCGGGCACGCTCAGTTTGCTCGAAGCGCCGTTGAGAGCGCGGCAATTTGGTAGCACATGAGCGTAGTCACGTGGTATTTTTTCATATTTCGCGGGCGTTCTTTAGATGCCAGAAAAAAGGACCCAGTAGGAGATACGATGCTACAATAAACTGGATCGGTTGTTTATAAACCTGCTCTACAACCTAACGTAACTGTCTTGGCAGTAAAATGAAAATTTTAGAATGTACATAATTCATCTTAGTTAATTATCTAATTAAGCGCAATAAAAAATATTCTGAGGAGCGCCACACGATGGCGAACTATGTATCATTGGTTTCACTGTCTTTCTAACAACATTTTTGGCATTTTAGGCGCGTAATTTGCGCAGTTGGGCGTGAAAACGATTCGGCTGTCCCATGCGCACAGCCGCGGCGCTGCGGTGCAACGCCGCCGCACGCTATGATTGCGGTCCAAATAGCAGAAGCACTGCCCCGCGAGCATGTTTTCTTCCCGTGTCGCACTGCCGCTTGGAATCCGCGTGCATCGAGGATTCGGCCGGGAGTCGTAGGGCGCGATAGCCGCACTTAACTACGTCGTAAACGACTGCCACATCGTCTGGGCAGCTGCTCTAGTTAGCGCTGCTGGAGCCTGTCGAGGAAACAGGCGCAGCGATCACGGGTTAGGGTCCCCTCGATTCTCGGATAGAAGCTCGGACAGTGGTTAGTGACAGCAGAGCTTCATTAGCCTCCATGTTTCTGCCGGGAAAAAAAGCCGAAACGTGGATGCTAACGAAAAGGGTTCAGCTTAAGTTAAGGACAACGCACGGAGCTATGAAAAGAGACACGATAGGTGTAACGTTAACATACTGGAAGCGGGCGGAGTGGGTGAGGGAACAAACGCCGGTTAATGACATCCTTGGAGAAATCAAGAGGAAGAAGTGGGATTGTGCAGGGCATGTAATGCGAAGGCAAGAGAGACCTAAACCTACGAGAGGGCCGGAGAAAGTTAGGTACACGGATGAGGTGAAGTTCTCGGAGATAAGGAGGCCGCAGCTTTGAGAGGCCAGTGCTGAAGAGGCCTAAACCTTTACGGTTTAGTTAAAAAAGGTTAAAAAAGGGTTGAAGAGGCTTATGCCCTGCAGTGGGTATATTCAGGCAGATGATGATGAGGCTCTGGCTTTGTAAGCCTGTTGTGGCCCAGGGGGACGGTCGTACCCATCCGGCGTTTCAGGGTGCAGCATTGCGGAAAACACGAGAGTGGTCAGCTCTCTTTCTTTCGAGTCTCCTACATCTGGGCCCAAAAGGGGAAGCGGTTGAATGTGGAGAGTTTTCGTAACCATCAGCCTAGTTAAGCCTATAAAAAGACAGAAGACCTCTCCCGTTTCAGCCCCGTTAACCCTTTCCTACTCTAGCTTCAAGCACCAATCCCGATGAAATTTATGATCTAGCCACCTGATTTTTTGCTGCTCCCTGCTGTGCGTGTACCTTCTATTCGATTGCACTCATCTAGATTCAGCAGCATGTATCGCGCACGCGAAAGCAGCTTCACGCGACTGCCGTTGGTGCAGTCATCACATGGTTTAGTCCCAATATGCGCAGGGAAGTGCTAGACAGTTTTAGCTGTGCGTGCGCAAAAGCTTTGCGTATGCTACAAGCGCACCTAACGCTCACTGCCGGTCGTCCTGACAAAGACCGTTTAAGTTCAGAGTGGCCAGCGTAGCGCCCGATAAGCGTAACACACTGTGACGCCATCTAGTGACAAGTCAAAGCTCCTGAACTGTGTGCTGAAGAACCTTTTTTCTCCTTTATGAATGGCAGCAATGGACCGATTAGAGGAAATTTTATTTTTTTTAAGCGAGAATCATTTGAATCTGATGAAAATGTAAATTCCAGTGCAGGGTTCGAGAAATACTTCGCCTGGTGTTGTTGCTATGGCGACACTGTACACCGTGTAGACATAGGCTTAACATTAATGAATTGTTCAAGTTATCTCTAAAACGATGCTTATTTCTCGCCTATATCATTTCGGACGGGTGAGAATGCGCAATATAAAAGTCAATCTAAGCGTTTAGAGCGAGCTATCGCGTCGAAAAATGCAGCGACGACGCAGTATTTGGTCCGAACCGTCCGAAGCGGGCGGGCAGGGCGCCGCCATGCTGTCAACGTTAACCACGCTAGCCACGCGAGCAACACAAGGCAAAGTCCGCTGGCTTGCGTACGTACGCGAGATGCAGAGCTCGTGCTTGCGTTCTGCGCGCATGCGCACTACCGTCGTGGCTCGTGGCTGCTTGAGTTATGTCTAGAAGAAGCCTTTGTTCCTTCTTTCCACGTACTTCCTCACACTCCTGTCTCATCGGACCCATCCCACGTGCTTGGACGCTATAAAAAGTGAGACTTCGAGCCCGGATAGCCAGTTTCCTGCACTACAGTCACCACGTGTATTTCGCAGCTGTATTAGCATTCAGTGCGACAAAAAAAGCTCTCATCCCAATGGGCAGATTCCTTGCTATTTAACATTCTTCCCCCAAGCATATTGTACTCCAGAGGCCGGTTGTCGCGCAAAGAATTCTACGCATCTTTCTTGTTCGAAGGACCCTCGAGGCAAGAACTACCTCGGCCCACGACTGTTGTATTGTGCCATGGCCTGCATCCACTGCCTGCCTGAAGTGATATGGGACGAAATGTTCAGCTTCTGTATCGGATCTTCAGTTGGTGACGCACGTCAGCGGCCAAGCTGTGGGGACCACGGCGCTGTCTGATGCACGATAACTCACTCGCCCTCTTACGCACCGAGTGCGCTATAAAAACACTCGCTGAATAAAGCCGTTCGCGCAATGTTTCCTGGCTACGTCCGCGTTTCACTGAGGCCAGTCATGAACTGATACAGCTTCCTCAGACGGAGCCTCCCTGCTTCCCTTTGCCCAACCAGCTCCCAGCCTCAATAGCGCAGCCCTGCAGCCCAGACAGGTCCGCACATTGACGTTCGCCGTTGACACGGACGAGCGGACCCTGGACGAATTCCATCGGCGTCGTCTGTCCCGCCAAGTGTAAGCACTACGCTTCACCAACTGCTTAGTCCTTCCATCTAGAGCCATCCTTAGCTTCGTGGAAACCTGCAACAACCTCCGAGAATCGAGCTTTGCAAGCTGCGTCGTCGAGCCCGTACCGTTGATTCAGTTGCTCGCACTGAACCTCGCAGGGGTGCGGAAGCTAGAGTGAACTCTCCACGAGGAACGCTTCTATGAATCTTGTCTCGAAAAAGCCGGTGTGCAGATGGGCGTCGGGACAGCGTCGTCCGATCTGAGCTCGGAAGAAATGTACATCGAAGTCGCAGCCACACCTGTAAGCATCGCATTCTTAGAGCTTTTCGTGATTAGGTGCCACGCGCGCTGCAGCGCCTCCACATTCATGCCGACCGCAGAGGTGGAAGGCCTACCGGGCGTCCAAGCGTGCACGCAGCTCATGCAGCCCGGACCTGCGTTGACAACGTTTACTGTCGCGTTAAGCCTGGGGGCGTAGCCGAACGCGCCCCTGAGCGCTGTCCGAGGAAGCAGTCTAGACACCGTATTCCCAGGTGATGAAAGAAGCCCCTCTTTATTGTCGCACTGAGCTCTCTACACTCGCATCACATGACCGCAGATCCACAATCGCAGTCGAAGCTGCCGATGCCTGCTGACGCCACGCGTTAAGCATGAACCAACGATCTCAGGACATTTACTTTCTCTTGCGAGCGGGTTCCGGCACCAGAAATTCAGCACAATGCCGTGGGCTGTCTATGGACGTTATGGACGTTATCAGGCTATGGACGTTGTTTGTGTCAAGATCTGCTATACCCTCAAGCCGGAACCAGCCTTCAACTTTGCCTTTCCGAGCTGTTACAACAAGAGATTACGCTTCGAAGCACCTGAGCAGCATCGTAGCCGTAAAAGCCGACGAGCAATGACGCAGCCACATTCTCCAAGCTGTCTCGAAGCCTGAATATTGGCTGGACGTCAAGTGTGTCTCGATACTTCTAGCCTCAACGCGCAGCTATATCCTCCTATCACGATTGAGCGCTAATCGTTCTTATGTGCAACCCCTTGAGCTGTTCTTGGCTACTTGCTTATACCGGTTCACCGAGCTGAACATGACGTCGTTCCATTTCGCCTGCGACTGTATCGGCTCGCTTGATGTGGGCTCGGCGTTACCCCACCTGCGGTCACTGGCGCTTGCTCCCTGCGCCGTTAATAAGACACACTCGCTGAAGTTCCTGGTTCGTGGCTGTAAGAATCTGGTTGAGCTGGACGTTCGTCGGGAGTACGACTCTTCGTGACAATCGTGTTGCAATCCGCTGGAACTAGCCGATGACACCTTCGAGATACTGGAAGGGTTCTCAGAAGCCACCTCAGGATGCTGATGCTGGATGCGACAGTGCAGTTGAAGTCCCTAGCATTTTTTCGACAGTATAAAGTTGCTGAACTGCTTATCGGTGTGGACACTCTACCGTTCGAGACGACCCCAGCGGATGACACCTTTCGCACTCACAGCCAACCGCTGCGCGCTAACATGCATCTGCGAGTGGTGACGATATCGGCTCGCAGTATGCCGCACGGGTGCAACGCGTTCTCGACGGCGCTGGCAGAGATCGACAGCTTGCGCGAACTGTGCATTCTGTCGGAGGCGTTTTCCCTCCGCAGATCAGCTGAGGCCTTCGTAAAGCTCATGGAGGCCGTTCCTCCGCAGCTGCAGAGGCTGCACGCACACTATGTGGACTCACTATCGACGGTGAAGGCGATTGCGTGAACCCGCCAGCGACGCTAGACCAGAACCCAGCTGAGCAATGGGAAGCAGCGGTGCTCCGAAGGCATCCTGCTGAAAGACCGTCCCTGCGTCGGCTGCTGCCCAAGTACTATATCGCTCAGTATGAGTTTTTGAATGAATGAATGAATGAATGAATGTTTATTTTCGACAGAAATACAAAAAAAGTCTGTCGAGGAGGCTGAAAAAAAGGCAACGAATGCCTAAGTGTCAGCCCCCTTTCTGAAAACACAAAACACTCGAGCAACAGGGGGTAAGAAAAATTACATAAAGTATATACATACACTTAAAATGGAAGGTAAGTAACATGCAATCAATAATAAAAACAGTGAACGCAAGTTACACTTTCAAGGAAAACAATCACAGCTGAATAGATAACAGGTACAAGTTCACTTTTTTTTTGAAGTTTCCTAGAGATGGCGATTCTTTTACAATACTGAGGATGGTAGGATGATGATTTAGGAAATCTGGAATTATAAAAGATAGCTTTTGCATACCATAGTTTGTCCTTATCTTGCCTGTGTTGTACGTAGTGTGTCTTGTATTATATGTGTGCTCTTTTGGAAGGTATGTTTTGAAAAGGCGCTTTCATTATGGCTGATCTCTCGAAATATTACAATAGCTGTTTTTTTGTTAATAAGATTTTGTATTGTTAATGTACTATTCTTCTTGAAAAGGGGCGCAGAATGACTTCTATAGGGCGCATTTTCAACGACAAGTATCATACGTTTCTGCAAGGTTAGCAAGCTGTCGATGTTAGTTTTCGTCGTGGTACCCCAGACAAACAGTATTGGAGGCGCGAATGTACTAGGCTATAGTACAACTGTTTTTTTAATCGAGAAGGAAAGAGATGCTTTAGTTTATTAATAATACCGATGGATCGTGCAATGTTGGTTTTCACGCTGTCGACGTGGGCGGTCCAGTTTAAGTTTTCTTCAAACGTAACACCAAGGAACTTATGGCAAGTGGAGCGCTGGACGACTTCATCACGGAATTTTATTACTATGCTGTCATCAATGCACTTGTTACGAGGGCGAAAGGCAACGTATTTTGTCTTTTTAATGTTTAGTTCTAACTTATTTACTCGAAGCCATTCTGAAAGATTACCGAGCCAGATATTTGTTTCTTGTTGGAGAGCATACAAGTTTTCGCCAGAAAAAAAACATTAGTGTCATCAGCGTATATAATTATGTCAGGTGTTATATATTAATTATGTCAGGTGTTATATAATTATGTCAGTTACACCGCGCGAGCGCTGGCCGGGCACTCTGCAAGGTTGCACAGTGGCACCGATCCTGCAGTGTATCCGAGGTATTTCGACAGAGTGTAGCTGTTATTGGAAGCACGCATCACCTCCACTTGCTTGCTTTCCCCTTCACCCTCGCTTACAGTTGTGATATCAGTTTCCAAAATGATAACGGTAGCCGTCGCTTGACGCCCAAACTTCGTACTCGGGCCAGCCTCGATTCACACAATTGGTGATAATTAGTAAGCCACTTTGCGCTTCATCATTTTACTGAACAAGGAATGCTGGACTGAAGCGCCGCAGACTGACATGCGTGAAAGTGGCTGCTTGTAGTGATCAGAATAAAGAGGAACAGGTTCGTCAGCTCGCAGCATGTCCGGGTGCCCAATACTGCTGAAATCATGTGTAAAGCAATCGCATAGCCCTTCTAGCACGAAAGAAGCGCTCACTCCTTGATAAGTTTCGCACGCGATGTCTGGTTGGTGGCAAAAATTATTTATCATCTTGCAGTTTCTTGTTCAGAGAAAACCAAATGGACAATAAAAAAAATGTCAGCAATGTACTTCAGATAAACGGGGTCGAGGGGTTCCAGCGCGCTTGCTGGAACAGCGAAACTGTCTCCTGATAACTCGGAAACGCTTCGTGATCGGCACCACTGCACAACTTTTCAGAGCGCTGTGAAACGCGCCCTCGCGGTGTAGCTTACACTGAGTTCGAGAGTACGTTCATTCTTCTGATGAAGCCGCGCAACCGCTCATGAAATAATGCTGCTTTGATCGGTGTTTGTCGTGGCCGCTGTCGACCTTCCTGGGCTGCTCAGTCTGTAGTGAGCATCGTCTAGTCATGTCGGCTATCTCAATATTTGTGATCAGAAAAATAAATGGAAATTGCTATTCAAGTACGCGCTCCGTTTGAAATGATCGCTCTTGCGTTGTGATCCTTGCGGGAGAAATGCATTGTCACTGGCAGCTCGTTGCGTTTGCCTAGTTCCTCTTCATTGTACACCAAATGACATGCGCCTTTTCATTGTACCGCAGGACTTGGAAGGGACAGGCTGGGAAGCCCAATCGCAGGATGAAGTGCGTTCCACGTCCCGCGTTTTTATAATCTTGGGCACAATAATGCTGAGCATGATCACATGCTGCTGTCCCCTTGCGTAGGGGATATAGGTAGGGGGGGGGGGGGTGTTAGCTGCCTTTATGCGAAAGCATACAAGCGACTTTCCTACAGAACGGACGAACACGGCTCAGTTTTCCTCGGTATTGCAGGGGAGGCGTTCCATCGCCGGAGCTTCGTATTATTGCGGCCGCTACTTGCAACCCTATATCACTCGAAAGTTTTGGCGCTTTTTTCTGCATTCAGAAGCGCGCAAGCATGCCCTGAAAATTTATGCTACTATCGCCAAAAGGGCGTTTCTGTACTACTTCTTCCTCAACGCCTGATGCTAGAGGTTTTTGTTGGTCGTTTTAATCTACATTTAGTTATTGTTTTTCCTGCTTTTCTGTTTTGATCATGGCTCCAACCTGTAGACTATCACGTTTATAAGCACTTCCCAAACTGCTTCCCTTCCTCGTCGTTTCCATTTTCGTGAGCTTCCTATTGGGCGCGAGCTCCACCACTGGACCGAACGGTGCTAGCGTCGATCTTGCGCAGCAAGTGGGATCACGGGTCTCCTCTTACTGTTACAGATGTGGAGACTCGATTTAATCTGCGCGTTCTAAATGCTAAAACTCGCGTTATTCTGCATTTTTCGTGGTTAGTGAGTGCCACCCTACTGAAAAAAGTTGTATGATGCAATAAACTCATACAGTTTGTCATACAAATATCATAACCTTATAATACAAATCATAGAAAATTATCATACAAATCTCATACATTTCTGTAAAATCATACACTCATCATAGAGATGTCATAGAATATCATACAAATTGTATGATATATCATACAAATTGTATTATATTCCATGATGAAGCCTCTATGAGTTTATTGCATCATAGAACTTTTTTTCAGCAGGGCAGCATTGCACAATTTGATCCTGCGTCGTCGCAGGTATACTGCTACAGTTTTTTTTTTACTTTTTGCCATTGTCGCTTACTGCTGTGTGCCTCAATGCCGGACTTACGCGGCGGAACCGGGCTTCCACTTCTATCCGGAAGACAGGAAGCTGCGAGAAGCTTGGGTGGCCAAACTGCGTCTGGTATAGGATGCGAGTGTTTGTGTGTGCAGCAAACATTTCAGTGAGCAAGATTTCGTCTATGGAGTTGGCGCTAAACTGTTCGGTGAGTAGCCGCCAAAGTTGCGGTGCGCATTTATGTCCGCGCACGTATCACTTGTGGAGCTAAGGAAGGATGATTCTTGACAGGATGGAAAAGGCGCTGGCTATTAAACAAAGCAACGCCGTCCCAGAACCTGCCTGTTCGACCTTTGGGTCGCCAGCCGTCTGCTCGGCGTCGCCGAAACAAGGTACAGGGTGGAGGTAAGCTGAATATGGATGGTTGCGTTGGGAACGACAACGCATAGCATTTAGCGCATAGCATGCCGTGCGTAGAATAACATGTTTTGAAGTAAATATTGCATTCGGTCTCCAATAACACTATTTTTGCTTCCGGCACCTGTTTTGTGCGTGAAGTTTTTGATAACTTGGTGTTGTACTGGCGTGTAATTGATGAATGGATGCATTTATTGTGGCGCGAGACTAATAAAAACGCACTAATGCTTCCCGGTGGCATGTGAGTTCCATGAATGAGGCAATTTTTTTTTGGCGCTCCTATGCCTGTTGGAGTTGCCTTTTCTTACAAATGATAGAATGAGTGCCTGGTAATGACGCTCATAGTGACATTTTGTGCCCCTTGCACGCGTGTGGCGAGCATGTACGATCGCATTTTAAAACGGCTTGGCGAAATCTCCACGTGCATGCATTCTGAAAATCACTCTACATTGGTGCTAAGCTAAAATTTTGGTTCCACAAATGAGCCACGAGTTTTAAACGGCCAACATTAATAAAATACAAAGACCATATAGCACTTCAGTATGTTGGTAATCTATCTTTGTCGGTGTTAGATTCATTATCACTTACGTATATCAATTGCGAGAATCTACACTTGTTAGTCAAGAATATCATTAGAGAGGAATTAAGGCCGGTACAGCAGTGCATGCAGCAAGAGTGGATAATTTATACCTAGTTGCATCGCAAGCGGTGTAGCTAACTGTCGTAGTTATTTGCTTTTATGCAGCTAGAAGTTTTTGCCGTACCACTGTGGTGAAGACAGGCCGTTAAGCGACATTTTCCCTAAAGAGAAGCTGGTACTGTTGCCTGCACATGAACCAGAAACTGAGGCAAGTGTATCGCACTCAGGAGAAACCGGACACAGTGCTCTTAACTCAGAGTTCCACGCAGATATCAATCGCGGCCTAGGTGGCAATCAAGGTTCTATTGACAGCAGCATTATTTATATATTTATTGCATTCGTTGACTGCCGAAATAAATATACATTATCTGCTTCAGATATCCATGCCGAGCTTGAGATCATAATAAAGAGGATTGGCGTGCAATTCAGTACTCTCGATGCCGCACGGAAAAAGCTACTGAGCACGGGAAACATCCAGGGAGAAAAAGATATAAACGTTTCAAGTGGGAGTAAATTATAGATGGGTTCTCTCCTTTTCTTCGGAGGGGCACAGGCCTCTCAAAACGTGGTTATTCGGTAATGATGAAGGAGGCGACGATCGACGAATGCGGAAGGTGATGAAGAGGAAATATATATTTACAGAAATTTACAAGGTTGACTACTGCAAGTTGCAGAAAAGAAGTTGCAGAAAAGTCACAAAGACAAATTCAATAACTGTAATTTAAAGGGAGTGATCTCACACAAAGAAACACCACTCGACCACCTCACTTATCGACCGGAGGTCTCGGTTAAAGCCTAGGAATTCTTTACCTATATGCTAAGCACGGAGACTCTTACTAGACTAGACGAGGCTGGTGTCTAATGCTTATTCTTCCATTTTTACACGTTTCACAAATAAAGTTGTGAGGGCGGCCATGTCTGAAGGCCACCCTGGTCTTCGATAACCAACGGTGCTCTAATGCAAAGGTACCCAGAGCCCCTGAAGTTTGGGAACAACCTCGAGCCCAGGGATTGGCTAAAAAAAAGAAACATATTCGCACTTTCAGCGCCTCTAGGCGGCGCGACGGTTTCACCGCCATGGCGAATGCAGAGATGATTGAGGTATCACGGAAGCGCGCACGCATGAAGGAGCGTGCAGATACCGGCCCGGTTGTGTCCATTGAGACGATTTTGTCACTCGCAGAAGAAACCCAAAGGTGCGTCGTGGATGGTGAGACGACATTTAATGCTGGCCATGTGATGTGCAGCGGCATCAAAACGATGAGACAGCGAACTTTGCGTAGAGTCGCTATGCCTACAAAGAACTGCACTGGAAAGCCCACCACACACCGTGACCTCGAAGGTCGACCGCCGAAAAAAATTCCCTAAAGGTAAGTAACTTTCTGGGGAAATTTTTCTTCTGTTACACTGCTTCCTCACAACGTCTCCTGTTCTGCGGCTCATGTTGCAGTTCGCGTCCGTGCGCACTTCTGTACGGACACATGAAGCGCATCTGATGTTGATGTTGACGAACTAGCTTTGCTTTTTTGCGTGGTAGCTACGAGCACACTTCAACTATTACCCTAACCGCACAAGTAGCAAGTATCACGCGCAACACTTAAACGCGTTTTTAAACGGTCGCACATGCGCGATGAAGGCAAGGGCCAACGAGAAACATACGGCATTCGTCCGTGGTTGTATCGCGCACGTGCGACCTGTTAGAATGAAGCAATCGCCCAAACCACATCGTTAGTTGAAATGCTTTATTTTCTTTTTAAAAGTTTGCAGGGACGTACTCTTAGTGACATGGCGTATTATTAAACGATACACATTTATAACTACTATATAAACATGATTTCAGCTGAAACTTAATTAAATAATCTTTGCAGCTGCGTGAGCACAATGCATGACTCCAGTTATGTCCATATTCTATTTACTGCACTTTATTAACTTCCCAAATAATGAAAATCACTTGCTGCAACATGAACGCTTTTCTAATTGTCTTCTGTTGTACGCTTTAGGGCAAATGCATGTGCGAGGCTGGCCTCTCGGGCTCCTGGAAGCATTTGTTTGCCACTTTGATATATCTGAGAAGGTAAGATCCCAAGCTAGATTAATACCATTTGAGTAGACGGCTTCCATGCACTGGCAATATTAAGGCATGATTTTGTAGGATTAGCGCGTAAATAATTTTTTCCTGCTGTTAAGTCCTTCTCGCAGCAACATTTGCCCTAAATCTAGTGGCCGTGTATTCTATTGCACCTTTCAGCTAAATTGTTTATTAAATAGAACTTGTTTTCACATTAGCACAGAGGGCATGGTGTACAGGAATGCTTGTGAATGTTCAGTTTTATTCTCATATTCAGCAGAAGTGAAGAGAGTCTTGACATGCTCTTCGGCGCGGACCCTCAGCAGAAATGGGAACGTCTCAGGGCTTCGGCCCTCTACCAACTACGCCCAGTCCACACCTTCTCCCATGTTCAACAGGCTACACATAAAACACATGAATGTTTGCCAAAAGAAGTGCAGGACAGGATAAGAAAGGAGCTGATTGCAGCAGCACCGAATTTTGTTCCAGCAGAACGCAAAAGCCGGAAGCGAAAGCTGACAATATCAGTAAGTGATATTGTTACGGTGAAATACTATTTACATTTATTTACACGCCGTAGGTGAATAGTTCCTAGCAGGGAGCATCAACGCGAACAGGAAGCACCATCAACCTCTTCTTCTTCGTTTGTCCCTTTCACGCGGGAGTCCACTTCGTCTTCCACTTCCACTGCGTCGTAACATGACCCGCGGCGGCACGAGCGCCGTCCCGGCGCTAGGCCGATGATAGAGAAGCTGCGTGGTAGGGCTTGAGGCGCATAACGTGAACAATATCGGTGGGTGCTCTACATGATGAGGATGCAGGTGTGTGAGGAGCAACTTCATACGTAACGTCGGTGACCTGACGCACAACACGATAAGGACCATGGTAGGGGGTCAAAACGAGGGGGTCAAAACGACAGAACGAGCGACCCCGGTTCGTAAGTGACATCGCGATGGTGATGATCATACAGAGACTTCTGTGCTTGCTGGGACGCGTGTAGCCGAGTACGGGCGACTTGGCGAGCGTCTGCAGCTTGAGCAATGGCGTCCCGGGCATGGAGGTGACTGGACGGTCAGCGTATGGGACGAGTGTATCCAAAGGCAGGACGGCGTGTCTCCCGTATAAGAGATAGAAAAGAGAGTAACCAGTTGTGTCATGCCGCGAGGTGTTGTAAGCGAACGTGACGTAGGGCAAGGCGAGATCCCAGTCTTTGTGGTCGGGTGAGACGTACATAGACAACATGTCTGTCAATGTTCGGTTCAAACGCTCGGTTAGCCCGTTGGTCTGCGGGTGGTATGCTGTGGCAATCTTATGCTTGGTAGAACATGAACGCAGGATGTCGTCAACAACTCTGGACAGGAAATAGCGCCCGCGGTCTGTGAGTAACTGACGAGGGGCACCATGTTGCGGAACGAGATTGTGCAAAAGAAAGTCTGCCACATCGGTCGCGTAGCTCGTAGGCAATGCACGGGTGATCGCATACCTTGTGGCATAGTCTGTGGCTACCGCGACCCACCTATTTCCGGATGCCGAGGTCGGGAAAGGCCCAAGGAGGTCGAGCCCTACAAGGTGGAATGGTTCCACAGGCACGTCTATAGAATGCAGAAGGCCAGGAGGTGGTGCCGAAGGCTTCTTCCTGCGCTGACAGAGGTCGCAAGTGGTGACGTAATGCCGGACTGTACGGTATAATCCAGGCCAAAAGAATCGGCGCCATATCCGGTCGTAAGTTCGTGCCACACCAAGGTGGCCAACGGCAGGCAGGTCATGGAGTTCTGCAATTATAGAAGACCGCAGCTGCTGGGGAATGACTAGAAGGAGGGAGGGCCCGTCAGGACGGAAGTTGCGGCGATAGAGGATGGCATTTTCGGTAACGAAGAGCTGCTGTGACCGCTTCGAGCTTCCAGAGCTGAGGCTCTCGATGATGGTTTGCAAATATTGGTCTTTGCGCTGCTCCTCGGCGATGTTGTGTAGATCATAAATGCCAAACAGGGAAGGGATATCGTCAGTGTTACTGAGAACAGGTGGCTCGATAGTGTACCGAGACAGGCTATCAGCGTCTTGATGGAGACGTCCAGACTTGTACACGACAGTGTACGAATACTCCTGAAGGCGTACCGCCCAGCGGCCAAGACGCCCGGAAGGGTTTTTCAGCGAGGACAGCCAGCAAAGGGCATGGTGGTCCGTGACAACAGAAAAAGCACGCCCGATCAAGTATGGCCGGAATTTAGCTACAGCCCAAACCAGGGCGAGGCACTCACGTTCGGTAATAGAGTAATTTCGTTCAGCAGGTGACAGCAGGCGGCTAGCATACGCAACGACGCGGTGTGAGCCCCGGGAGCGTTGAGCCAGTAAGGCTCCGATCCCGTAGCCACAGGCGTCCGTGCGGAGTTCAGTTGAGGCCGCGGGATCAAAATGTGCCAGCATCGGGGATGATGTCAGCAGGTGGAGAAGCGTGAAAAACGCATGTTGTTGATCAGTGCCCCAGGTAAAGTCTGTGTCGGTCTTCAGGAGGTCAGTGAGGGGACGAGCGATAAGAACAAAATCTTGAATAAAACAGCGAAAGTAGGAACACAGCCCAAGAAAACTGCGCACGTCTTTCTGGGAATGTGGACGAGGGAAGTGTTGCACCGCTGCAATTTTAGCTGGATCAGGACGTACACCGGAGGCGTCGACAAGATGTCCAAGAATGGTGAATTGCCGGTGGCTGAATTGGCATTTGGACGAGTTGACCTGTAGCCCAGCCGTGCGAAAGACAGTCAGGATACTCCTGAGATATTCAAGGTGCGAGGCAAATGTGGGCGAGAAGACAACAACATCGTCAAGGTAGCACATACAAGTAGTCCAATTAAATCCGCGAAGTAGTGAGTCCATCATCTGTTCGAAAGTAGCTGGTGCATTACAAAGTCCGAACGGCATGAGTTTGAACTGGTATAAACCGTCAGGTGTGACAAAAGCTGTTTTTTGCGGTCCTGCTCGTCAACGGTGATTTGCCAATAATCGGAATGAAGATCAATGAAAGAAAAGTATTGAGATCCGTGGAGGCAGTGGAGAGCGTCATCGATCCTATGGAGTGGGTATACGTCTCTTCTTGTGATGCGGTTCAGGTGGCGATAGTCGACGCAACAACGCCAACTGCCGTCTTTCTTTTTAACAAGGACGACTAGAGAGGCCCAAGGACTGGATGATGGTTCGATGATGTCCTTAGTGAGCATCTTTTCGACTTCCTGTCGTATCACTTGGCGTGCGGAACTGAACACCTTATAAGGCCGGCGTTGCAGAGGAGCGGCGTCACCGGTGTTGATACGATGCTTCACAATAGTCGTACGAGCCAAAGGGCGGTCATTTAAATCAAATATGTCCTGAAAAGATGCCAGAAGATGGGTAAGCGCCTCTGCTTGGTCGGAAGAGAGATCGGAAGCGATCATATTGGCAAAGTGATCAGGTCTCGAAAGAGCTGTGACATGATCGTCCGGAGAGGACGATACACAGTTTGTGACTGCGGAGATCACGTATTCATCGGTAGGGAACACCGCGGCGAAGCACATGCCTTGAGGAAGCGTCTGGGCGTGCGTGCTGAAGTAGAGAACAGGTAGACATGCGCTGTTTGTCTGGGCTGTGACAACCGTAAGGGCAAGAGCAACATTCTTTGTGACGGGCAAATCAAGGACAGGAGTGATGATATACTGGCCGTTAGAAATAGGTACAACCGATTTAAACAATCCGTAAGTAGCGGCTTCAGGTGGCAACCGGATGAACTCGGCAGTACAGAGACGGTGCACAAATGGGGCTGGTGGGTCAAAGAGGAACGGTAGGTTCACCTCAACAACACTTGTAGCACAGTCAATAAGGGCTGCGTGCTCACCAAGGAAATGAAGGCCGAGTATCATGTCATGAGGGCACTGATTCAGAACGGTAAAGAGCACGGTGGTTTGTCGGTCAGAAATCGTCACACGAGCAGCACACAGCCCGAGGACTGGAGACGTTGCGCCATCGGCAACTTGAACAACGGCTGTAGGAGCAGGCGTCAGTACTTTGCGAAGGCGGCGTCGTAGGTCGGAACTCATCACAGAATTGTGGGCGCCCGTGTCAACCAGAGCAGAGACGGCAACGCCATCGACTTGCATGGTCAGTAAATTGCACTGGGCACAAAGAACTAGACGAGAATTTTTGGCCCGGGTCGTCACTGCAGCATCACCTCTAGACGCTGCAGAAACTAATTTTCCGCCTGTGATCGTCCGTAGGGGCCAGGAGACGAAGCGCGCGGTCGTTGCGGCGAACGGGACTGGCGGCGCTGTGGGGACGGTGAGCGGCTGAAGCTGGGCGGCGAGACGTCGGTGGTGGGGCTTGATAGGTTCAAGGGTCGCGAGAAATAGCTTGAGTCTGCAGCGTCGGGGCGATAAGGTGGGCTCGAGTAACGGGTCCACTGGGAGGAATACCGTCGACTACGGCAATGACGGGCGATGCCGCCGACACGGGAACAGTTGAAACAGATGGGCCTGTCGTCAGGCGTACGACGCTCGGAGGGGTTGCGCGGTCGAGGAGCGGTGTAAACAGGCCGGACAGGGTAGAGAGGAGGGACTTCGGGTATTTGGGAGGGATGAAGAGCGGCGACAGAGTTTAAACCTATGTTATCAATTTCCAGTCGCACGCCGGCTTGAATAAGTGGAAGGGGCAGGGGCTGGTTGGCTATGGGTGTTGCTAAGGGAGCCGGAGCAATGGCTTCAAGCTCACTGCGTACAATACGGGTCAGGTTCCCAGGTGAGGTCGGCTGGTTACGAGAACAAAGATCTTGGCAGGACGAAGGCGCAGCCGTGTTGGGCAGGCGTGCGATGTGCTGACTGAGCCGTCGGCTATTGGCGTCCTCGAAGCGGCGGCATTCTTTTATGATGTCTGCAATGATGTCATTGTCGGCCGTGGAAGGTAGCGGCGGCGTGAAATGTAGGTCGGGGGCGGAAGGTAGCGTCCGCTGCGTAGTTCTGTCTTGTCGCACCTCCACCAAAGATGTTACGGGGAACTACATTTATATTTATTTACAAGCCGTAGGTGAATAGTTCCTAGCAGGGAGCACCAACGCGAACAGGAAGCACCATCAACCTCTTCTTCTTCGTTTGTCCCTTTCACGCGGGAGTCGACTTTGTCTTCCACTTCCACTGCGTCGTAACACTATTATCTGTGCGATAACAGACACACTGTTTACAGAAGACTACATTAATCCCGTGCTTTGAGATTACACTGCATTCGTGTTCTTTGAATGCATCAAAAAGGAAAGCACGCTGTTGGTTAAAAAACTTTCTTTGCATATATTAACAGCAAATTAAAAACAATTATGCCACCAATGTATGGATAAGTCACTAAGGTAAAAGGATATCTGCAGGTCCACAGTGACACAGTCATGCACGCTCTGTCAAACACAATGAAAAAAAAAGGATTACCGCCAGCATGTGCCGTGAACTGAACACTTTTCATGAGACTGAAAAGCGTACATGGACAGCCGAACTAGACAGGCTGTACTGTCATAGTTTGAAAGGTAATGAGGCAACTCATTACCTTTCATTACTCAATACATTATCGTTTGACTTCTCTACAGGACTTACTTAACGAATGTTTCCTGTAAGGTGCTGTCGGAGCTGCCGTACTTGACTGACTTGGTGTCCAAGACTCAGAAAATTACTGCCTACAATGGGGCTGTCTTGAACTAAGAAAAACAGGTCAAAGCTTTTCGGCGAATTCAGCGGTATGCCAGCGCGGATGGCGCATCCCTTAGAGGCGCAGGAAATGCCCCAGGCGCCAATAACTGGCTCCGGGAAGGTACACACCTCTTAAGCGGGCGTGACTTCATCAAATGTGAAGTTCCGCTTTAACGCGTTGCCTGTCCTGGCCCGGACCAAACTGGGCAGGGACGTAGCTAAAACCTGTAGGGCTGGCTGTTCGGCCGTTGAGACGTTCGGTCACGTGACACAAGTTTGCCATAGAGCTGTCCAGTCCAGGACTTTGCTGCACGATTCTATGTGAGGTATGTATGAAAGCGTGCACGAGAGCTTGGTTTTGAGGTCGAGTTGGCACCCCACTTCCTAAGAAAACAGGGCACAAAGATATTTGATCTGGTCCTCGAAAGAGAGGGCCAGACGGTCCTTCTAGACGCCGAAGGGGTTGGGGATAAGGGGGTCACGCTCTCGCAAGCCCATGATATAAAGGCTGAAAAATATGCAATCCCTGAACTAATTAAACAAGCGCCAGGAATCTGGAAACCGGTGATATCCGCGGTAACAATCTCTTACTTACTGCGGTGTTTGGGCAACAGCCTCTGTGAAGATCCTTAGGGACCTTGGTTTTGTACAGAAAGACTTAAATCTACGACTCTCCGCTGCCTGCAGGAGGGGGGGGGGGGAGGGGTGTTCATGCCTTCAGCCGTCATCAGCACATGACGGCCTTTAGAAGGTCCTGATTACCGGGCCATTCTCTTAATATTCTCTCTCCACATACTCAACCTCGGTACTACTGCTGGAACACAGTAGTAATACGAACCTTTCTCTCTCAGCGCCCGCGACGTCTCCATTTGGCTATCGCGGCGTGTTAGTCCCCTCGAAGGTTGCCCAGCATGATGCTTTGAGCTATGGATAACAGTCCCTGGTAGCCTTTGGAGGATACTAAGGTGGGAGGTGGAAATGACCGAAAAAGAAAGCCAAATAGCCAAGCTCCGGCACAGTTGGGTCCTGGGTCTCTATCAGACGTCCGCCTCATGACCGACTCGTCTGCAGTTGAAACAGGTTTCGACCTGCTCCCTGTACGGGTTCACAAGGAATGGACTCTCCCAATAATAGAGGGTGTCTAGAGCCTTAATGCCGGCGAAAGTCACCAGGATGGACTTTGACTGTCCAAGGCGGCGAGCATCCACCACCGGAATCCCGTGGTTGTGCTTCAGGAATCCCTGCCGTACCTCATCGGCTGTCTCTCCATCGTATGCATAATAAACGACGCCTGTCGTGGAGTCGTCCGGCGCTGACACTACGATGTCACTTCGCACTCTTTGTCGGCTTCACGTTTAGGAAGCGTCCTGGTGCTAGGTGCAGGGTATTTAGTTCCAGTAGTTCCGGGTGTGAAGGTGACCGAGTAAGACGCCCTACCGACGGTACAGTTGCTGTTCAGGGCCCGTCTACTGCTCGGCAGGACCGGCTTGTAAGGCTTAACACATTTAAGATCTGACTCAGACGTTGAATCGTGTGTAGTTAGTCGCATTACATGTATTCACTGCGGTAGAGCGTTTACCACTAAGGTGGCGCTGAGTATCTATCATAGATGTGCCCACTGAGCTGCTTACAACGCTGACATAGTAGTCAGTAAAACGGAGCCGCGGTGGCTTCGAGAGGAAAACTTTAGACTTGCACTACACGAAGCGTAAATCTTGAAGACAGCGAAAGGGTATCGTGTACGCGTGTATAATATGAATGTAAGGTCACACGTATTCTTCAAACACACAACATTTGACAGCCTGAAGTCTCACCGGCGTCAGACAGACTATAAGCGCTGGTTCAACACCCTGTTGTGAAACAACTGAAACCGCAGACCGAGCCGGCTAGAACCAATTACACCTTCTGGTGAGGTTCCGGCCAGTTCACCTGAGACCGATGTAACCACCCAATCCGATCGTGATTTTAATCTTGAGGAGTTGCGCTCCCTGGTAAATAGACCATGTCCCCGACTATTCGGAGCTGACAATCTTTGGACTATAGCTAAATTATACCTGTAAGGCCAGGATGTAATGACCGTGTTCAACCACTACCTGAGAGACTACTTCTTTTGTGATGAACCACCACGGCCAGCTCAACGAATATCACAGCTGAAGATGAAGCCCGTGAGCAAAAGGAAGAAATGGCAAATGGAGTATGCCAGGGTACAGCAGCAGTTCAAGAAATGCCAAGGGCGGTGCTCATGAAAGGTTCTGGACGGATGTAAGCTGGCGGAAGTGCAGGATACCGCAGCATTTTTGCGCTCTTGGAGCACATAATGGAAACGGAGCCACCGTCTTCCCCGCTTGGTACTGCAGAGGGGAACGTCAAAGAAGTGTCAATCTTCTAGCCAGTCACAACGAGCGAACTCAAGGCGGCAATACCAAGACTGAATTCAGTGCCGGGACCAGATGGCTTGAAGGCTAAGGACCAAAGGAAAGTGCCTGTCTCAGTGCTGAAGGTCATCATGTCACTGCTAATGCTTTTGGGGCGGCTGCCTGTTTGCCTGAAGGGGGCTCGCATCATCTTCATGCCGAAGAAAGAGAACGCTGATGAGCCTGGGGAATTTAGGCCCATAACGGTCGCTCCAATTCTAGTGAGGCTTTTCCATAAGGTCCTGGCGGCGAGGCTCCAAAGTGCCGTCCACTAGAGGTCAAGCAGCGGGCATTCATACCAGTGAATGGCTGCGCCGAAAATGTCCACCTGTTGGCGTGCGTCATCCATGAAGCTAGGCGCTGTTATCGTCCGCTGTACATGGCCTCTCTGGATATAGCGAAGGCCTTTGACCTGGTCACCAAAGGAGCCATCCTGGAGGGACTGCGGCGTAAAGCACTGGATGAGCCTTTCTTACGCTGTATGAGAGCCTTCTACGAAGATGCTGAGGCTGCTCTAGCATTTAATTGCCGACATGCGCCTCACGCTACTGATGCACATACAGGTTAGTTACCGTTATCCTATTGTAATAAGAGAACCTCTGTATGCATTGCCTACTCCACGCATGCCAAGTGCTTCTGTTTCTCGTAGCAGACGAGTACACGACCTTGTGTGTTGCAAGCAGTTTCTCCTGATTGTGAATAGGGTGTTGTACCTGCTGCTCCTGCTGCTACTTTCCGGTGATATTGAGCTTTATCCTGGCCCTCTTAGTGAATGTTAAGTGGAACTGCTCAAGAGCATACAAAGCGGTCAGGTAGCTATTATGGCTAAGTTAGATAACATTGACACGAGGATCGCTAAGCATGAGGACATCTTGGGGGATAAAAGCAGTAAACTCGATAAAACTAGTAGAAAAATTGAAGTTCTCGACAAATTGGTTATTGTTTGGTTTGGTTTATTGGGGTTTAACGTCACAAAGCCACTCAGGCTATGAGAGACGCCGTAGTGAAAGGCTTCGGGAATTTTGACCACCTGAGGTTCTTAACGCGCACTGACATCGCACAGTACACGGGTCTCTAGAATTTCGCATCCACCGAAATTCAGGGATCGAACCCGCGTCTTTCGGGTCAGCAGCCGAACGCCGTAACCACTGAGCCACCGCGGCGGGGCACACACAAATTGGTTATTGAACAGGGAAATGTTACTGATTACTTAACACGAGAAGTAAAGGATTTGCACAGCAAGAATACCGATCTTGAAAATCGAAGTCGTAGGCAAAACCTTGTTTTCTTTAGCGTAAAAGACAGCAACCAATCAGAAACATGGGAAGAATCTGAGAAGTTAATCAAAAGCATTTGTCAGTCAAAGCTAGGGATCGCATTGAAAACTGTACAAAGGGCGCACCGTGTTGGGTGCTACAGTGATAAGACTGCGCGACGGATAATAGTGAATTTTGATTCCTGACGGAGCCTCCCTGCATCCCTTTGCCCAACCAGCTCCCGGACTCAATAACACAGCCCTGCAGCCCAGACGTGTCCGGACATTGACGTTCGCCATTGGCACAGACGAGCGCACCCTGGACGAATTCCCTCGGCGTCGTCTGTCCCGCCACGTGCAAGCACTACGCTTCACCAACTGCCTAGTCCTTCCATCTAGAGCCATCCTCAGCATCATCTAAACCTGCAACAACCTCCGAGATTTGAGCATTGCAGGCTGCGTTGTCGAGCCCGTACCGTTGATTGAGTTGCTCGCACTGAACCGCGGAGGGGGGTGGAAGTTAGAATGGACTCTCCACGAGGAACGCTTCTATGAATCTTAGCTGGACAAAGCCGGTGTGCAGATGGACGTCGGGACAGCGTCGTCCAAACTCAGCCTGGAAGAAATGTATATCGAAGTCGCAGCCACACCTCTAAGCGTCGCGTTCTTCAAACTCATGTACAGGTGCCGCGCGCTGCAGCGCCTCCGCATTCATGCCGTCCGCAAACAGGAGGAAGGCCTACCAGGCATCCAAGCGTGCACACAGCTCATGCGGCCCGGACCAGCGTTGGCAACGTTTACTGTCGTGTTAAGCAAGGGGGTGTAGCCGAACGCGCTCTGGAGCGCTGTCCGAGGAAGCAGTCGAGACACCGTATAGCCAGGTGATGAAAGCAGACTCCCCCACTTTATTATCGCAATAAGCTTTTATACAATCGCGTCAATGACCGCAGATCCACTATCGCAGCCGAAGCGCCGATGCCTACTGGCTTCACGCGGCAAGCGTGAACCAACAATCCCAGCACATTTACTTTCTTGTGCGAGCGGGTTTCGGCACCAGAAGTGCAGCGCAATGCCGGGGGCTAGCTGGGCAACCCCTTTTATCAGGCTATGGACGTTGTTTGTGTCGATCTGCTATACCCTCAAGCCGGAACCAGCCTTCAACTTTGTCTGCCTTTCAGAGCTGTTACAACCAGAGATTACGCTTCGATTCGAAGACCGGAGGAGCATCGTAGCCGTAAAAGCCGACGAACAATGACGCAGTCACATTCTCCAAGCTGTCTCGAAGCCTGAACAGTGGCTGGACGTCAAGTGTGCCTGGATACTGCTAGCCTCAACACGCAGCTATATCCTCCCATCACTCTTGATCGCGAATCATTTTATGTGCAACACCTTCAGCTGTTCTTGGCTACTTGCATATACCGCGTCACCGGACTGAACATGATGTCCTTCCATTTCACCTGCGACTGTACCGGCTCGCTTGATGTGGTCTCGGAGTTACACCCCCCCCCCCCCCCCAGCGGTCACTGGCGCTCGCTCCCTGCGCCGTTAATAAGGCCGACTCGCTGAAGTTCGTGGTTCGTGGCTGCAAGAATCAGGTAGAGCTGGACGTTCGGCGGGAGTACGACTATTCGTGCCAATCCTGTTGAAATCCGCTGGAACTAGCCGATGACACCTTCGAGATGCTGGAAGGGTTCTCAGAAGCCAACTCAGGATTCTGAGGCTGGATGCTACAGTGCAGTTGAAGTCTCTAGCCTTCTTGCGACATTGTAAAGTTGCTGAACTGCTTATCGGTCTGTACACTCTACCGTTGGAGACGACCCCAGCGGACGACACCTTTCGCACTCACAGCGAGCCACTGCGCGCTAACATGCATCTGCGAGTGGTGACGATATCGGCTCGCAGTATGCCGCTCGGGTGCAACGCGTTCTCGATGGCGCTGGCAGAGATCGACAGCTTGTGCGAACTGTGCATTCTGTCGGAGGCGTTTTCCCTCCGCAGCACAGCTAAGTTCTTCGTCAAGCTCATGGAGGCCGTTCTTCCACAGCAGCTGCAGAGGCTGCACGCACACTATGTGGACGCACTATCGACAGTGAAGGCGATTGCGTGGACCCGCCAGCGACGCCAGACCAAGACCCAGCTGAGCAATGGCAAGCAGCGGTGCTCCGAAGGCATCTTGCTGAAGGACCACCCCTGTGTAGCCGCCGCGGTGGCTCAGCGGTTACGGTGCTCGGCTGCTGTCCCGAAAGACGCGGGTTCGATCCCGGCCGCGGCGGCTAGAATTTCTTTGGAGGAGAAATTCTAGAGGCCCGTGTACTGTGCGATGTCAGTGCACGTTAAAGAACCCCAGGTGGTCCAAATTTCCGGAGCCCTCCACTACGGCGTCTCTCATAGCCTTAGTCGCTTTGGGACGTTAAACCCCAGAAACCAACCAAACCACCCCTGTGTAGCCTGCTGCCCAAGTACTATATCGCTCAGTATGAGCTATACCGCGCGAGCGCTGGCCGGGCGCTCCGCAAGGTTGTACAGTGGCGCCGATCGTGCCGTGCTTCCGAGTTGTCTGGAGAGAGTGTAGCTGTTGTTGCAAGCACGCATCACCTCAACTTGCATGCTTTCCCCTTCACCCTCGCTTAGTGTTGTGATATCTGTTTCCAAAATGATAACGCTAGCCGTCGCTTGACGCCCAAACTTCGTGCTCGGACCCGCCTCGATTCACACAATCGGTGATACTTAGTGTGACAATTTGCGCTTCATCATTTTACTGAGCGGGATTGCTGGACTGAAGCGCCGCAGGCTGATGTGCGTGGAAGCGGCTGCTTGTAGTGACCAGACTAAAGAACAATATGTTCGTCAGCTCGCAGCATGTCCACTGTGCCCAATACTTCTGGAATCATCGCGACTGACAACGGATGACCGCGCTTTTCTTCATGTGCCCCACTCGCCGCGTGTCTTTCGGCGTGTACAGCCGGCGAAATCTTTAGCTGGCGTGCGTGATGGCCGCCTTTTCCGTGCTCCTGTAGCTTATGACGGAGGAAACTTGCAAAAATATCAAAGTTAAGCTCAGGCTCACTAAGCCCGTGGTTAATATTGAGCTTTCCGCAAGTTTGCTTCGTCACAAAGAGCAGGAGCACAAAAAAAGCAGCCGTCGCGCATGCCAGCTAAAGATTTGGCCGGCTGTACATTCGCTGCGTTTTTGGCAGAGAGGGAGGGTGCATTTTGCGTGTGTTCAGAGCGGCCAACTTGGCTGCCCCTGGGGCTTAATCTTATGCCGCTGCTAGTGCAACGGAGTAAATGACTCCTCAACGATATTTCGATTGGCGTCTGTAACACTCTAAACACAAGTGCGTTTTCCCTGAAATTACGAAAAGAAAAATACCGGAAGGTGTTTTGAGGAAAGAGTGGCACATTTATTTCAAAGCAAAACAACCAACTGATCCGAATTCTTGCACTCTTAGCCAGATAGTAGACATCTTTAGCATACCGTGTACCGTGTTACCGTTACCGGTACCGTTACCGGAGCACCGGGGGCACGACTGCGCATGCGCGACTTTTACCGTAGGCGAACACGGTACCGGGACGCACTTCTTACCGTGATAACGTAATGGCCGACGGCTTGCGCCTTGATTCCAGTACTAGAAATTAGCGTTTTGTGCTGTCTCGCTCCCTTCAATGGCCATTATTGATCATATTTCCGATAAACAGTGAGCTAATCTCGGTTCGAAGCTGCTACTGCTGCTTGTGATGATGTTGCGTGAAAAAGTCGCCGATGGCGAGCATAGCGTGGCAGCATATCAAGCGAGTAGTCCACAATTAGCGCTTCAGCGGAGACTCGCACACCCAGTTGGCCAAGTGACGCGACCTCAGCAGTATATTATGTCCTGTTTACTTTCGCTTGCTTCAATTATTTCAGTTATTTCAGAACGAGTAAGCGGGCTCCGATTCTGGGCGTTCACATGATCGGACGCCAGTGCTCTCACCCCGAGAGCGCCGAAGTATGCCTGTGCAGGTGAGCAACGTAGTCTGCGCAAGGGCGAAAAGGAATCTCAAGTTGGGAGGGCCAGTTCGCTTTCTAGGGCTGAAATGAAAGTCTGAGCGCTGAAATGATATAACCCACAATTTCAACAATAAGCTTAAATACGAATTTCCTGCAGCCTAGCTTGTATATATGGTTGTTCGTCTAAGAGACGTGTATGCCCAGACTGGGTACGAACCGGAGTGGCACTCACTATTAGTGATGTGCTCTGCATTGCCCATTTTCTAGTGCATGGTCTTTTAAATATGTATTGTTTAACACTGTTTTCAAAATGGCTTGTATATAGTTCATGTATATAGAACATTACATCACAGTAATAAATACCATGTTGAAGGAAAAAAAAAGCTTATATAGTCGAGGCGTACAGCGTTCGCCTCCCGCCGCTGTCCGGTGAAAGGTAAGTGGTTCAACACCCGCGCCTGTTTTTTTTTCTTTTCTTTTTTTGCATTGATATTTAATTTCTAACTCCTCTTCCCCCCACAAAAAAAAACTCATCCTATCATTTTTTATTAGAATAATCATGTACTGCACTGGTGCTGGCAGCCTGCCAGCCTCAATGCGGTTATAACCCTGCAGGGCGGATAGAGTTGGTCGCGAGCCAAACGATGTCACATCCATTTCACGTCAAAAATCACAACAACAACAACACGTGGAGAGTAGCACGCCGTGCCTTTGACAGCTTCTCCATGGTGTGCCCGCAACCATCACAGCCTGCCCCGCTGCCGCAGCGACCTCAAGGGGGTGATGAACGGAATCCCTTCACACCAGCGATAGACATCGTCCTTCTGAAAGAAGTGCTGCGGTTCATGCCTTTCGCTGATGCTGCCAGGTGGTCGGACGTTGTTAACAACGTGAACACGTCCACAGGCCGCAACTTCACCATGCGCAGCGTCAGGGAAAGGCACGACCTGATCCTTACGCACTTCTTGCGGAAGGACAGAAGGAGGAGGTAAGTGTTCCTCGCGTCTTAATCGCGTAATACTTCGAAATTCACGAAGTACACTCGAAAGTCACAGCGGTCTTTCTTATTTAAACAGGTCGGGAACAGAAGAAGACTATAACACCCGCGACCAGCTCTTACAAGAAGTCGCCGACCTGGCGCGGGACCATGGCTACAAGCCGAAGACCCCGGCCAGGAGGGCGAGGGCGCCCGAAGAGTTCCAGCTGCTGCCGCGCCCTCCGTCTGCCACCTCCACCGCCGAGAATGAAAAGAGGGAGGCAGACAGAGAGAGGCGCGCAGCCACAGTTGTGTCTTACGCCAGGGCGTCAGCTCGAGCGAGAGGTAAGAGAAAATCTTTGTTATACGTTTAAACAGCCTCTACATTCTGGACACCTTGTTACCAAACAGTTCCCGAGTACATTAGGCTACAGTGTCAGCAGCAATGGGATTAAAAGCAATCTGCTGTTAACACCTTTGATTTGCGACTGTTACAATTTCAATTATTCACTGCGCTGCAATATATCTGAATCCAGTGAAATGCCTGCTTTGCTATATTTTATTACAAAACATTTTTTGGCATCATCAAGTCACTGCCTGCGTATTGACATATCTACCATTTTTTCACTTAAGAAAATATGCATCTTTTTTCTACAAGGATGAACGTGTAGACCAGGAGTTGTAGTGCCACTGTGCTTGCTGATGGTGCGTAAATTGGAGGAGACTTGCAAACACAATTTTATTTTGTATAAAGCAAGCAGAACAAACTGAGGTTGCACGAATTATGACATGCTGCCCATGTGACACTGTCTGTACTTGACATAACAATTTATTACTCCAGACCAAAGCACCAGTCAATCCCCGTAGGACATTCTGCTCAACATTTATGCGGACGACGGTGGTGGTGGTGGAAAACATTTTTGTACAGGTATAATACAGGAGGTTATGCATGAGCTGACCCAGAGGGGGCCAGCCATTACAAATACTAGGTGGAGGTCCCTAGTTCTGGACCCCAGTGGCATCGGCCGCCGCCCGGGCTCGCGCGACCAAGGCCCGTTGGGCCTGCACGTCAGAGCAGCCGAGCAGGGTCGCCTCCCAGTCCTCCCGGGTTGGGTTGGGGTGAGGGGGGATAGCAGGGTTGGAGTGGCAGGCCCACACCATGTGGTAGATCTCCGAAGACTTCTCCGAACAGTGCGGACAGCTGCCCGAGAAAGAAGGATCGAAGTGTTTCAGAGCTGCCGGGCACAGCAAAGTATTAGTACACAGGCGGAGCAGAAGCCGCTCCTCCGCCTTTGAGAGACCTTTACACGGGCGGGGCTAAAGACCATGGCCAAATTGATAGAGTAAAACGATGTCTTTGAAGATGTAAGCTGGAATAAATTCGAGTTCCTGATCGTCAGGGTCGGAGGGGAATGTCCGGTGAGGGAGCGCGCGGGCGGCGGCGTCAGCTGCCTCATTTCCCTCAAGGCCCATGTGAGCGGGAGCCCAAACGATACGCCGGTGCGCGGGGTCACCGGTGTAGACGCTGTTTTGAAGAATGCTGTAGGCTAGATACCGTACCGAGCCCTGCTCGACGTTCCGACATGCCCCTCGCGAGTCGGAAATAATTGTTTTTGAATTGGAATCAGATGCAGCCAACGCAATGGCGACCTCCTCCGCGTGTGTTATGTCATGAGCTCGGAAAGTAAGGCCGTTCACTGTTTTGGATTGGTGGACGACTGCGGCTGTGTACCATCCCCCATGGTGGGGGCCTGAGGCATCATGACTACCCAAGAGCAAGATCTGGCAGGTAGTCGGACTACACCTGATACACCAGTGCGGAATGATGTTGCAGCAGGGACCTCCGCAGAAACACCAGCTGGCAGTGTCGCTGCTGTTCGCAGCCCTCTACATCCAGCAACTGCTGGTTCATGCCAGACACCGTCTGGTGTTCGCATGATGCCATTGCGAGGTAAGCAGACTATTTTTGAAAGATTGCATGATCGCTTCTACCGAAAAACGCTTATGGCCTGCACTGGCACATATGACACTTGCATGTGCAAATACTTTACCATGTCAGTATTAGCCTTTATGTGCCTTGCATCAGAACATGGCAGTAGTAATTAAAGGACGCATATGGATGCTGCAATTCGTTTCAGCATGCATAACACTACCTTAGCGCAGAGCAACATTTCACAATATGCTAAGTACTGCGCGATATTTTTAATTGCAAATTCAACTCATCTGCGCGGTGCATTCACCATTCCCTTGGATTTTTTTCGTACAGGACTGCAGAACAGGAGTTCTGCGACTCTGGATTATTTGCAGGGGCGCGGGACCATCGAAAGCCGCCGCCTGGACCTTGAGGAGCAGCGACTTGTCCTCAAAAAGCAGGAACAGGAGCTTGCGACTCAAAATAAAGAAAATGAGCGCATTATGCGCTGAGAAGAGAGGGCCGAAGAGCGCCGCATTTTAGCTGAGGAGAGGGCGGAACTCCGCCGCATTCTCTCAGAAGAGAGATGACAGAACCAAGCCATCATGACTACTGAGCGCGCAGGAATTGCGCAGAATAATTGCTGAAGAGAGAACGCAACATTCGCGCATGATGGACGAAATGATTCAGCAACAAAAAATTCACCTCAATCTCATAGCCACCCTCCTCAAGCAAATAAATCAAACATAAATCTGGAGGAATGCAATCTCTTGTTCGAGACTCTTGCTTCTCCTCCCTATTTACTGTCCAAAGGTGTCGATATGCTTTCATGTGAAAGTTAAATGTCTGGCTCTGCACTATTTCCTGGTTCAACATAAAAAGGGCTGCGACGGATAAAATTCATGTATCTGCCAGCCAAAAAAAAGGCTTTCTGCAGTGTCTTTTACAGAACATGGAATTCCTCTATAGCACAAAGCACGCTGAAGTCGCGGCTAGCATAATGCAAGTCATACTGAGTGCATGCATGTTCGTAAACTGCACTGCTAGAGACAAGATAATGAATGTTACATGCATAGGTTTCCACGTAGGGTCAAATTTCATTGAGGACTCAAGCTGGCTCAATTTATCTCCTATATCTCCTACTGAAATTCATTCAGGAAAACAAGCACCCAGCTCTAGCAGCATGTTTTGCATGCAAGGATGAACATATATTTAATAATCCAAATTTACCCTCGAGGAAATGAATGCGGTGACCTCTTCAAAATGGCACTAAATATTCATCAAGCGCTGGAGCATCCAATTAAAAAAAATCTGTCACTTGGCTGCCATACAGGCATGTATGGCAGTTGGCAAGGAGGGTGGCGACTTTGTACATGCGCCCTAAAGCCTGCACATGAAGCCTCTGGTTTTTGTGGTAATCTACAAATGCAAAGTCGCCAGCCACCTTGCCAAAGCCCCACTCCACGGCTTGTCGTACTGTGCTCATGGCACGATTGAAGTGGGCCTCGTCGGGCTGCAGATTCGAACCTGCGTAGGGCTTGAACAGGAGATGGCGAAGGGGATACGCAGGGTCCCCGTAGATGACATACTTGTGTCCTTGCACAAGCTTTTCAAGGTTATTATACAGCATGGTCTGCCGCAAAATACCTTCAATTGTGAGAAATGTGTTCGTAAAACAGTAAGCTTGGGGAGGGGCATAAACATACATGAAAAAAGTGCTATGCTACTACTAGCAGCACGTACACTTAGATGCATTGTATGTGAATGTCGACGATGTAGATGAGATGAAGACACGAGAAATTACTCTTCGTTTTATCCATGCACCTGTCTTACCACCTTGACATGTGTACCACAAAATTAGGAGACATGGCTCAAGTCTACCTTAAGTAGAAAAATTCAGCACACCATGTGCTGGGTTACTATTGCCAGAGTACCAGACTGACCATGTTTTTTTGATGCCCTTTAGCAAGAGCAGTGTCGGTGAAATTCCTTGTCACTAGGTGACTGATCTGAAAGTGCAAGATCTCCCTGTTGATGGACAGCTGTTCAGTACGCAACAAAATTCCGTTTCTGGAGCACGTAGATGTGATTTTCATGCCGGTGAACTGCTCAACCATGCTTCAGCCACTCGACCAAGGCATAATACAGTCTATGGAAGCCATTTTCAGTACAGCACTGGTGCACCGGATTCTCTTGCACCTCTGCAACATGGTTGAAGACCCAACCAAAGTGAATGCTCATTAAGCATTGAAAAGGCTACCAGCCTAGTGGCACGTGCCACACAGCCCTGTATGTAACTGCTACCGAAGAGCTGGGTTTACTGCAGCTCATAACTCTGCTAATGACGTTGTCAGCACCTGTGCCGACAATTCTAGTGCTGTCAGTGCTGCCACGCATCTCCAAGGATTGCTTGGCACCTATCGAAGCATGTCAACAGAGAATCAAGAGTGCTTCTCGAAGAGTGCACCTTACTCACTGGCAAGTTGTTCATCTGCTCACTGCTAACAGGTCACAAAGCAAATAAAGACGACTGAGAGACTCACGAGGACAACAAAGCAGACAGCGACTTCAAATCGGCCGAAGAGCCAAGGGTGGTGCTAATCCGTAGAACAAAACAGGCGCTTGACGATTGTAACTGTTTACTGTGTCCCTCTGGGACCTTCCGACTCTGCACGTTCTCGGCATAGACTGTATCAGGACAGCCATAGATGCAGTTACTTACTTCCTCCTATAACAAAACTTTTCTAACAAAGAATTCTTTAGCTCCCATGTGTCTCTTTATTGAGGCGTCTGACTTGAGAAATGAAGCCATCCTTTTTTACACATCTTCTCAAATTGTGCACCAACTCGCCCAGCAACGTGTCTTACTGCCAGGTATTTGAATGTTAAGAGAGGCATTTGACGCTGTAGAGGCGTTTCACACTACATAGGCGTTTGACATCACAGTAAACTCAGTGCCCACAAGTTTGACGAGTATACACACATAGTGGAAGTCCTTCCATGACACCAGAAATCAAGACCCGCATAGTAGCTATAACATAACCAAAAATGCAACCAGTACGTATCGAGGCACGGCATAGAGTATCAACATACTCTTCTTGACATGCCAGATCGGAACAGAGTACTGAAAGGTTGAATCAAACATCGTTTGATATAACGGCGTGCCTTCTTATAAAATAAAGTGCAAGTAAGGCACTCCAGGCTAATGCAGTTGCCACTGCAAGTCAGATTAGAAAAAAACACAGAAAGCGCTCTGAGCTGAAGCAGCGAGAACTCTCTATATAGAACAGAAATAAACTTGAGCCACCTGAGTGTGTTTGGGTACTGAGAAAGAAGCATGTGAAGCCAAAAAACAAACAAGCCAAATGGGATCCAAAAACAGAAAAGAGCTAGCTAACTAGTTTCGAGCTCGTCTCTAGCTAAGTACCTAGACACAGTCAAGGGCTACAAAATATGGAGCCAAAGAGAAGACTGCTTTTTAATTAGCACAGACATCACCATTGACATGGACTGCTTCCCATACAAGATCATCTAGGCTGCAAGTGTTCAAATATGTATGTAGCAACATCCTTACAGCCAAAATTCATGAAACTGAAGCCATAATATTAGTCGTTGAATGTGGCCATGTGAGACTGTAACGACACTGAAATAGCTGAAGACATCACACTGAATGAGACAAATCACAGAAATAATGAATGGGAAAATAGGACAGTGATGATGCTTAAGAAGCTGATCCATCAGGCAGTGAAGAATAAGAGCTCGCACAGCAGCCATCCGTTATGCCAGAGGAGTGTTCAGGTAATGAGACATTCACAGGTTCGCATACAAACTGAAAAAATTGCGCAGAAAAAACGGGGACGAAGCAAAGACAAGACCAGGACGAGCGCTAACTCACAACTGAAGATTTATTCCGAAACACATGCACATATAAACAGGAAAAAAACAAAATGAAAACAAAAAAAAAACAAAAAACTAATCTTAGTTTAGGTTAGTTTTTGTTTTTTTTTGTTTTTTCTTTGCTTTTTCTGTTTTCTTTTGCTTTTCGTTTCCTTTTTCTTTTCGTTTCATTTGTTTTTTTTTTGTTTTTTTTCCTGTTTATATGTGCATGTGTTTAATAAACCTTCAGTTGTGAGTTACCGCTCGTCCTGGTCTTGTCTTTGCTTCGTCCTCGTTTTTTCTGCGCAATTTTTTCAGTATGCATATCAACCAACTTGCCCAACTTTCTGCTCTCCTGAGTTGGCATACAAGCAGCTGCATTCAAAGAAATTTCACGGCTGCTGGAAAGCCTCCAACTGTCTCTGACGATCAACCTCCCGTAGCACAGTCACGCTTCACATATACGTAAAAACGAACAACATATGCAACCAGTCCTGTCATCAATATTTTTAAACGTGTCTCGGGTAACTACATTTTGCGCACGAAGACTGAGCGAAATTGGAAAAACACTAGCCAGCATCGTGGCGTCGTCCGCGGAACGGTCCGTCAAGTTGGCAGATGATGCCATTAGCAGCCATAACTGTCTGATATTTCAGCACATGGCCGGCAGATGCGTCGAGCCGTCCCTTCGATGAAACCCCAACAGTTCTTTAGCGGGGACCCTTTTGCGTGGACAGCCTGCGAAAAACGAAAAAAAAAGTAAACAGAAAAGAATACGGTGGTTAGGAACCTCCCGCTTATCCCAGAAACGAAAAATCACCTCACCTGCGAGAGTAGATCGAGGCTGGAAAGGGTCAACCAGCAGTGCGTCGTCAGGTCCGCAAGCAAGTGAGCAAAGTAATACTCGATGTGAGCCATTACTTTGCCCACAATGCTTGAAATCACTGATGTGTGCCGTCCGAAAAGTATTTCTAAGTCCAGGAGCCTATTAGGGTAGGCAAAACGCCGCCGAAGCATGCAGAGCGCTTCGTCTCCTGGCACCTGCACCCGCTCCGCGCTCACCACCACATCGGGCATCTTGAGGCAGCGCAGGAGGTCATGTATATCGTGCTTCGCGAACCTGACAAGATCGCGAAATGTGCGACCCGGCATGTTCTTCAAGTTTATGAAGCCATATTCTCCCAGAGATCGTTGTCCCTCCTCCTCTTCGGCATTCAACGCTTAAATGTCTTCAATCTCCTCCCATGACAGCGCGTCGAGCAGGAGGAGGTCGTCAAGGACGCTGTACGGCATGCTTGAAGCTGCGACTTGACCTTTCACGCACGAGTGCGGTCGCTACACACAATACACGCACGATTAAAAACACACGACGAAGCAGCAATACCAGCGAAATGATGAAATGCCAGCAAAAACACGCGAGAAAACATCCATGCGAGAAAAGAATCGAGAGCAGGTAGATTGATGACGATGACTGAGGGGGAACGTAACTCACATAACTATTGAAGCCGATTTTGCTTGTTGTTAGTGCATCTCTCAAAAATATATAAAAAAAATCACCATATAAGACAAGATTCCTTTTTGCGGCGTTGTTATTATATCTTACATTATTATTTGCGCTGTGCTTTTTATTCTGCGTTCTTTCTTACTTCCGCCACGAGGGTGCGCTCCGGTCGAGCCTATGGTACACGGTACAGGAGCACGGTACGCTAAAAGCAGGGTGTCGAACCGGAACTGAACCCGAACCCGAAACCGGAACCGAACCCGAATTTTCGCCCGGAACCGGAACCGAACCGAACCCATATTTTTTTCGCCATCTTGGAACTGAACCCGAACCGGAACGATTCAAAGGAACCGTTCCGAACCGGTTCGGGACCCGGTTCAGCCCCACTTTTTTTGCATCCCGGCATACGACTTGTTTTCCGACAAAATGATATGATCTATCGCATGGACTTACCCACCCGTAGCCGTCTGCGCTGGGAAGTGCGAAAATGGTACCCAGTATATGCGACAGCAAACTTACAGGAGGTCTGGTGCCTGGGAAGAAGCCTAATTGACGCTTCTGTAATGTACTGCAGCCAATTCTAAACACTTGTACGTCAGGTTAACGTGAAATCTTGAGTTATTACTCCTCCCTTTTAATATTTGCGTAAATCTTTAATCAAAGTGTTAGGACTGCTCTAACTCAGTAAAGTACTATAGACACGAAACTTTTTCTTGCGTGTTTTCTTCTTTCAAACGATGCGTTAGACGTTGGTGTACATGGAGCACCGCGTGGTATTCACCAACACATAATAAATAATTTATGCTTGAATTTCTTCTTGATCCTGTTTCAGTTTCACCAACATAACGATGGCTGTGACGTGTAGTGGAAAGTAGGTCGCGTGAGGTGCTATAAACGGCAATATAACTGCTGATATGTCGTTCGTTGTAATTATAGGTCTTGAAGTCGGCTGATATAAGTGCTGCAGTGAGTCAAAACAACGTATCAGCGTTTGAATTAGTTTTCCCGTGCCTCACGTGACCTAATGTTGAACTCACGTTAAAGCCATCATTCGGTTGATGAAACCGACACAGCATGGGAGAAAAAGTTATTTTCTAAATTATTTAGTGGCAGTAGGCGAATACCACACGGTGCTCCATGTATTCTAATATCTATGGCGTCATTTTAAAGGAGACTTCAAGTATGCGAAGTCCTTTTGGCCTAGCATTTGAAGCGGTGACGTAATCACCAATTAAAATTGCGACGGCCTTCAAACTTCTCCGCAGCGCACAACGCTAAGTGGGGGACGCATGATGACGTCATCGAACGTATCCGTACATTTTCAACTCATAAACGCCTGCTTTGAAGGAAAAAAAACCAACGGAACCGAAGTCAAAGCCCGCCGAACGTTGTTTGGAAGCGTCCAACGAGGCACGGCAGGGCGTGGTTGACGGCAGCACTAATTTAAAATCATACCTTCCGTGACATCACACTGAACTTCCCCGCGCTCCTTTGTTGCTTTGAGGAGAAGTGCAAAATTTAATAGTCGATTACGCCACTATTTTAAATGGTAGTGCAAAAAACTTAGTATCCTTTACCTACAGCCTGTATAGATTTGAATAATTGAGTATCGCGAAATTCTCAGAAGTTGGCGCAGTTGCCCTTTAACTTGCACTGGCATCGCGCAGCATACGGTGCCTTTTGCGTTTCGCCTCCATCGAAACATGGCCGCCGGGGACGAGTTCGAACCAGGGTACATCGAATAAGTAACCGAGCGCCCTAACCACTGAGCAACCGCAGTGGGTAGTGCAACATTTAGTTTTGTAGGCGCTCATTGTCTTAGACAGCAAGTTCTAAATAAAACCCCTCACGATGAGTCTCTAGGGCGATAAAGAAAAAAAATGGCTCAATGGCTGTGGAGCTCGGCTGCTGATTCCAAAAATACAAAAACCAGCGTGCTCTGTCGCGCGTCGAAAATCCCCAGCTGGTCTCCGTTAATCTGGAGCCCTCCACTACCCCGTCTGTGATATAGCCCCAATGTCTACTCGACTCGTTAAACGTGAGATATTACTACTAGTATTATCAAAAGAAGGATGTATAAATTGGTGCAACTTCTTTTTTTTTTTTAGAATCCGCATATTCTTGTTTGCCTGCGACGGAAATAAGCAACGAAAGGCGGGTTCTTGGCAACGGTGGAGATGTAGTAAAAAGGAAAAAAAAATAAATACCGATTACACAAAAGGGCAATGCGGAAATACATGTGCTCGCTGGCATGCGATAGTGATTACGCCCAAAAAGATGCTACTGCGATGCAATGTAACTACAACGAAGTGATTTCGTTATGCCGATTCGCTGAAATTGTTCTGCTTCTAAGAAAAAAATTCTGCCAGTCGCCAGCGCGCGGCTCCATCCGCTGTTCTCGCACTGCTCGATCTTGAATTCTCTGTCTGGCGACTTATATCTACTTTTCGCAGTCATATGTCCCGTTCTTAGTGTCTGACGCGACAGGCTTATGATTGTTAGTGTTTTTTTTTTTCTTAGAATGCTTGGGCGATTGAATACGTTGAGCCTTCACAACAATCTGCCTCGGCTATATCGGGTACAGATGGGTATTGGGGGGTGGTGAGATGGGTGAAAGTTTTTGAAGGTGCATTTTTACCAGTGAATGCCCTTGAACAACTAAAAGACTATGCATAGTCTTACCTCTGACTCCGATTGTGATTCGTACTAATGGCAGCGCAACAGAAAACTCTGTTTACAGATGCTTTAGGCTATACGGCTATCTTGCAGGCTTCTTTTTATGGTTGTTGCATGGAATATTTGGAACCTCTCTGACCCTCCTCATGCCTTACTTGACCGCGTCGAATTCAGCGATCTCGTCATAAGGCCTCACGTCACCATAACTCCCTGCGTCCGCCCGCACGTGAAAATTCCAGACGGTGCACACGCCATGAAAGGGGAACCAGTCAGGAGGTTGAACTTGCGCAGCATATTCCTCCTGCGTTAAAGTGCACTGTGTCTGAACAGTGACCTCGTGGAACGCGGCGGTTCTGCGTCCTATGAACACGAAGAGTTCGCACGGAATTCAAGAGTTTTTCGGACGCGATTTTACGCAAAGCGTATAAAACCGCGCTTCGACTACCCCATAACACCTCAACTGAAAAGCTTTTAGCCTTGGGACTGCACAACACGTTCGAGGAATTACGGGAAGCGCAGCATGTTGCCCAAATGCGCAGACTACAGCAGACCCCCACAGGCAGAGTTCTTTTAAAGAAATTGGGCTACACCGAACAAATTCGAGAAATATTGAGAACTAAAACGATCCCCGATGAGTACCGCAGCACGCTCAGGGTGGCACCAATACCAAGAAACATGGACCCGAACCTCCACAAAGACCGAAGAGAGGCAAGGGCCGACCGCTTACAGAAAACACACGCATCCCAGGATACAACAGTGTATGTCGACGCTGCCACATATGCCATGACTAGGGGACAAGGCACCAACAACGCAGTGGCAACTGTAGTCAACTCGGAATTACACGAGATTACCAGCGCCTCCCTGCAAGACTGCACGATAGCTGAGGCTGAAGAAGCGGCCGTCGCTCTAGCGGCAGCGGAGGGCTATCGGACTGGGCGGTCACTGACAATTCTTACTGATTCACAAGCAGCCTGCCGCAACTATCTTTGCGGCAGAGTCGGTCACAGAGCGCTCCGCATACTCCGCTCTGTAGACTGCAAGACGCAACAAACACATGCAAAACCACACAAGCCGATCAAACATAAGATCATCTGGGTACCGGGGCACACGGGGGTGGCAGGAAACCAAGAGGCAGACAGGATAGCTCGAGGATATAGTAACTACCGAGCATCCAACGTCAACGACCTCGAGGAATCCCTGCCAGTACCTCAGGAATACTCGGCCATACTCAACAACTACAAAGGCAGCAGGATGCGGTACCCACCACCGCACAAATCTTTAAACAAAGAAGAGGCTGTCACATGGAGACAACTTCAAACGGGGTCATATCCAAATCTAAACACACTAAGTAAAATTCACCCCACACTTTACGCACACAATTGTCCGTGGTGCCATGAAAAACCTACACTGTATCACATCACATGGGCATGTCAAAAAGTCGACATCGTCCCAGTTATACAAAACCCAAGTGTGGAGCAATGGGAGGGTCTGCTCTCCAGCGACTGCCGCGATGACCAGATCGGTTTGATACGGCGAGCTAAGCTGACGGCAGCATCCAGCGGAGCCCTGGAATAGGGGCAACCGACCGTTGCGGATGGACTCATCTGACCACATAAAAAAACCTTGTGCTAGAGCCGAATAAAGTTATCCTATCCTATCCTATCGCAGACATAAATGTTACAATGAAATGTATGATGTCAATGGGTTTTTAAGAGACTGCTTAAGTAGTATGTTCTAAAAGAATACAGCATCATGAGAAAAGTATTATTTTATTGCTGAAATTGTTTCTCGTTGCTCACACAGGTTGAAATGCACTGACTACGGCACAAACGCCCCTTTGGCGCGAAGGTCGTACGTACAAACATGTAAGGTCCATGTCTGAAGCGTGAAAAAAGTTTTTGTGGCCGATTAAAGCTAAGTCGAGCCCACTTATAGCGAACCTGATGGTCCCGCAGGTTCCATTCATTATATCTGATGTTCGTAGCAAGTGGATTCTTCTTACAACAGCCAAAAATACCAAGGACGCTTAAAGTGGGAATTATTTCTTACAAAACTGCGTTATGCGTGCCTACTTGTGCAAAGCAGAGCCTGCCGCGGCTCTTTCCAGGCTATCTAGGTCGGTCATTTAATCCTCGTCAAGACCTTGCTGCCAACTATGAAATTTAGGGACGGGGTATAACTAATGATGGATGAAGTGTGCATGGCAACTGGTGGCAGGTCGGCCACGTAAATGCGATTCCTGGCAGTAGGAAAAGCTCGCACTTGGTGTTCAACGTCTCCGTCAGAGCAGGCGCTTCTGCGATTTTGTGGTCCGCAGGAACGTAGTTATCCGAGGAAACATCCGGTCGGCTATGGATCAACGAAGCGTTGCCAGAAATATGCGATCATCTGGTCACGCGTGTTTTCGAGCTTCTTCTGTCGTTACTGGGCTGATGCAGCGATGAAGTAGTGCAGCGCTTGTGGCGCAGAATGCATCCGTTGCACTGTCAGCTATATGACAATGCCTGCACATTGCAGCGGCGCCAAAGACTGAGACGACTGGGCAGGCTATGCATACCACGTGACTGGAATGGCCAGCAAGGATTTCAAAAATTATCTAATCGCTGTTTTTAGTTGATCCGCGAGATTGGTCGGTAGCTTCGCTTTTGACGATGCCCCTGTCTCACGCGCCCCGCGCTTATACTCATGATGCTTTGCCGAGCCGGCGAACGCGTAGGCAATGATTGCCCTCGTTGGCCATCGGCGCAAGTTTGGCCGGCGGTTACTTACTATTTCAATAGAGAATTATAGCATATCGTTACCGTGTTTACATTAGCATTTACAGTGTTACCGGACGCCGGACTTTCTGGTTAGCGCTGCGCACAGCAGTGCCGCCTTTTAATTACATTTCTGGGTTGACATGTTCTTTCCGGGGAGGTGTAATGACGGTTGAGAGGCGCTATTTCATATGCGTGCTTAGCGGAAGGACGACCTCTACAACCTCGGGGTAGTTCGCCACGCCACCTCGTTCGCTAGAACCGAGTGGTGTGGCCAGAGTTGTTCGCTGTATCTGCGACGAATTTCCGTTGCCCTTATGCATATTTTCACGGTAGCACCACACCCGCTCGAAATAAGCGAGCGTTCGTTATATCTGTGGCCATTAAAGTGGGCTCCACTGTACATCCGCTGACTTTTCTTTAATACACTACTATCAAAAAAGTTTAGGTAAGGCTGTAGATGTATGGGTAGAGGAAGTAATGACCGATCGCAACATTTGTCATCTGCCTTGTGGAGAGGCCGTACAGGTAAGTAAAAGCCAAGAGTGAGAAAACAGAATGAATCAGCAATCGCGAGCATGTCCAGAAAAGACAGGCAAGCACCTAATAAGCATAGCTGCCGGAAAGGGGTTGTTTGTAGCTTTGGAAATAAATGCCCTGAAACAAGTTGGTGGACAAATGGTGCACGCCAGATTAACCCCTCTGTATCACTCTATCAAGGGCGCAAAACATTCTGTGGACGCAAAGGTTGCCTTTGATATCGCCCCAGGAAGAGTCCCAAACATTCTATCACGAACAAATTTCTTACTTTACTATAGTGAGAAGCCACGATTAGCTGAGTTTTTGAAGATACTGAGCTGTAGGGGCTCAGGATATATAACGTGAGTCACAAAGGCGATGTCGAATAGGTGATTTAAATAAAATATGGTAAGTTCTTTATGTTAGGGAGAGCCAGTGCTCCCACGAGGCTCTCGTTGGGTGGGGGATGGGCGGTGGAGGGATTCTCGAACATTTTCTTACCATGTAGTAAAGGAGGGGGGACTGGCAAGTCGGTTTCGGTGTGACGGAAAGGTATCTGTCTGTATGTGTACGTGCCAATACATGACAGTTTCATTTCTCAGTAGTGCGCGGGAACGTAGCGGGCGCGTGCGGCGGCAATTTTGGGGCCCCGTAAGTACACTGCGTACGAGACCTATTACTCGCGCTGGGGGGTCTCTCAAACTACTCAAGCAGGAGGGTCTTGTAGACGCAAAATGTATCGGCTTTTCGTCCTACACCTCATAAGGTGGATTATAGCGTATATACACAGCCGATTTTCATTTATTTCGAGTTCATTTTATTTTGCGGCTCTTACCGTAAATTCGTCTTTTTTCTGCGGACAATCAATAAAATGGGTAAAGTGAGAACATCTCGCATTAAACAATTTTTTCGTGCTCAAGTAGCGCAGTAAACCCGACAAAAGGAAGAAAGGAGATGACACGAGCGCTGACTAACAACTGGTTATTTTATTCTGGAAAAAGTATATAAAGGCGCAGGGCACAGGAAACAACCCCCCCCCCCAAAAAAAAAAACAGAACAAAGGCTAAAACTTAAAAACCATACTGCGCATGCACATCACAGTCGAGTCGTGACGTCTTCTTCAACGAAATTAGAAGAGTATCTACGGCATTCCCCTATCTCCTGGACCTCACACAATGCCAAGAAAGCCTGACCCCTTAACTACCAAACTTGTAGCAACACGCTCATCTGCTTCCCCACTTAGAAAGACAAGTCTCCTGTTTAATCACTCTGATCGAATTTTTAGGGAGATGGTGGAGGCCTTTATGATCAGGCAGGATGCAGATGATTCACTTGCCACATAGCGCTAAAAATACACGGACACACAAGAAATCACACAGGACGGGCGCTAGCGCCCGTCCTGTGTCTCTCTTGTGTCCGTGTCTTTTTAGCGCTATGTGGCAAGAGCACCATCACCAACTCGCCCAAGCTTCTACTCTGACTATACTGATGCAGATGAGCGTGTTGCTTCACCATACATCAATTTCGCAGATAAGGAGCCAGGCTTTCGTGGCAACTGTATAAGGTCAAGGAGATAGGGGAGTGCTGTCTGCTATGGAATATAGTCTTCGAATTTCATTGAAAAAGATGTCATGACTCGACTACGATGTGCATGCGCAGTATGTTTTTTAGTTTTAATATTTGCTCTTCTGTTTTTTGGATTGTTCACTGTGTCCTGCGCCTTCACATACTTTTCCGAAAATGTAATAACCAGTTGTTAGTCGGCGCCTGTGTCGTCTTCAGACTTCCGTTTGTCCTGTTTCCTGCGCTGCTTAAGCAACCGTTACCAACTAGCCCACTTTTATGTTCTCGTAAACAAATCTTTGCATTTTTTTATTTTATATAGCGATGTGCAAGAAAAGAGAAAACGCATATCACTGAAACCCATCTGCGCTCTAATTTTTTTTGTCCTGAACCCGTTTGAACCCGTTTGAACCGGTTCGAGACGGTCCGAACCGGTTCGAACCGGAACGGAATGGCTCTCTGGAGCCGAACCCGGAACTGAACCCGAAAGGCGTGAACCCGAACCGGAACCGAACCCGAAAAAATACCGGTTCGACACCCTGGCTAAAAGTCTATTCGGGCGCGTTTTTACGGTACACGGCGGCGCAAGCGCAGTCGGGCTTCCGGTACTCCGGTAACGGTAACGGTAACACGGTACACGGTATGCTAAAGGTGTCTACTATCGGGGAGAAAAGTGGTATACTCCACGCGACCGGAGCCGGAGCAACGGAAAACTGCGTTTCAACGCCATCTGCAGGCGGCATCTCGGACCCAGGCAGCCAATCTGTGACCTTTATTATCAGGAGGCAAGTTTATTTACTCGTGTCAATGTTTCGTGTTTTTGCTCGCCAAAATGCCGAGCGGAGCCGCAGCAGTAGCAACCTGGTGGCCCTCTTTTCATTTTGTCTCTTCATTTTTTCAACGCGCGTTCGAGATATGCCTTGAGAGCCGTCATGATGCGATCAAATGCCCGCGCGCGCATGGCTAACTTGTCATGCAAGCAGCGCATTTTTGAAACATTGAAACGAGACAAGCGACAGGCCTGCTGATAATAAAGGTCACAGATTGGCTATCTGGGTCCGAGATTGTGCCTGTAGATGGCGTTGCAACGCAGTTTTCCGTTGCTCCGGCTCCCGGCGCGTGGAGTATACCACATTTGTCCCCGATAGTACGTGTTTGAAACGCGCGAACGCCCGATATCACTTGCACTTGCTTGCCTATCCGCCGTGTGATTCGCGCGAAACGGGATGGTTTTCCGACCGCTGTTGCACATCATTCAGCGCGTCTCTGGCAGTGTGAAGAGCAAGCACCGAGCAGAAATGAGGCCTAAAACCCACGAGCAGGGGCCGCTTTATTTTGACCGCGCATGCGCAGGGGACGCGTAATTCGAACCCAGAGCCTAACGTTAGATGGCGCCGACTTGCTCCGCAGAGCTAAAGCCCCTCGATAATTTGAAAGTAGCGACACTCTCCTCCACTCCGGCGCTTTCCTCCTCGAATATCCTCGCCCGCCGGCTGCGCGCGCTGCACACGGCACGCTTTTTTGGGCATCGCACACTCGCCGTCCGGGCAGTTGGCTGTCACATGCGCGCGCTCTTAAGTTCGCGCTTTTTCCACGCTCTGTTATTGAATAAAAACACGAGAAAGACATGCGACACGCGTGACTACCACGAGCCACATAAATTAGCGTCTCGTACGCGCAACGAAAGTGCTAATTACGAGCGCTTGCGGCACGAACAAAACCACTTGCTGCATACATCTCACATTCTTTATGACTTTTCAATGCCGTCTGTCTCAACACGGCGTAGTATATGAAGCATAATATTTACAATATATTTGAACATTCCTGAATATTTTCAGCATACCAATGTTTAGTTAAATGTAGATTCACTTCGAACTAATTATCGCGGAAGTACAGTTTATGAAGTTCACGAGTGGAGTTTCAGAAGTGGGATGGTTGCTGGGAACAAGCTGGGGCATTTGCTTAGACGGCCGTCCTAAAATTTTTCATTAGGGTTCAGTCTGAGCTTGGCACCGCGCAGTGCACATGCAACGGCTTAATCGTTTTTGTAGTTGAGAATTTTCGCGGTGGCTTAAAAACGAATATGAACTTTTGATATAAGCATGAAACGACTTCAGCTCCCGCTGTTGTCGACCTTGAGGTGATGTCGAGCCGAAGCCGAGAGCCAAAGATCCGCGCACCAATTTTCCGTCATCCAAGGAACATGTCCGCACCCCAAAATTTGGCCCTCTCAACCACCGAAATTTGACCTTGTCCGAATTTCATCAAAATTGGTGTCAAGCTTAAATTTAAAATGACCGATTCAATGGTGAGCTTCAGAATTAGGTGGGCTATCCCCAAAATTTGTCTCTCTGGAAACCATAAATTTGATGTCTCCATATTTGACCAACCTTGGGGTCCAACTAATTTGACTATGGGAAACTCAGTGCTGGCTTCCAAATTTAGGTAGACCACCCCCAAAGTTTGGCACACTTGGGCATTTTCCCCCGACATTCTATTCCTTTTTAAATCCGCTAAAGAGATGTTACGTTAGGAAAGAAAAAAACTGATAGCAACGACCATGACAAAACCCAAGAGGAAGTTATAGGGTCTTAGCAATTTGGTCAGCCACAGTCAAGGCGATCCTAAAGCAAGTGCCCGAGTAATATAAGTCTTGAGTATAAATACAGTCACTATATGACACACAGTTTTTCAGATGCAATGTTTATTACAGATGAGTCGTGTAGTTTTACGCCGAAAATATACATAAAAACCACGAAACAGCCAGCTGTGGACATCTGTCACCCGTTGGGTGCAGTCCTCAAAACAAAACACACACAAAAAAAAACATACTTAGGGAAATGAAACAGCTCAGAGGTAGGCCTATAGTTTTTGAGCGGATGATGTATTCAACAAAAGCCTACGCGACCATGCTCAACTAAAGCAAATAATCACAAACTGTAGCAATGAATATACAAAAATGGCATGCAATGGATATTTACAATACTTGAGTACATTCAGGCAACAATGGAAAGCACTGAAGTTCTCCATAAAGTCAGCAATAAAATTCCAATACGGAAAGGTGTCAGGCAGGGAGACACGATCTCGCACTGCCTGCTTACAGGAGGTATTCCGGGGACTGGAATGGGAACAGTTGGGGACAAGAGTTAATGGAGATGTTGTGTCCCCTTATTGCTTTTGTGTGTGTGCGCCCCTGCATCCTCCTCCTAACGACCACTCAATCCTCCTCCTAACGACCACTCGCATCCTCCTCCTAACGACCGCTTGCCCCTCGTCGCACGCTGTCGCCAGATGCCCCCCCACGGTGCGCCCCCGCACCCTCCTCCTGTTCTGGGAAGCCACTCCCTCCCGTGGACGCTTCTCGGCTCCCCCCTTTCTTCGGGCGGCCAGTTCGGCTCCTGCCTCGGTCGACGCTGGTCGCACCCTCATCGGCTTTAAATAAACGAAGTCTTAAAGTACCGTGTGCGTCTTTCGCTGTATTCAACACAGCGACCGGACACGACAGTGGCGACGAGAAAGTGGATTCGACCCGCGCTACGCAACGCTATTGACAAGCCATGGCTACGCGAGGGTTTCCCAATCAGATACCAGAATTCAACGGCTCATCGTGGTCATCGTGGGTTGGACGCCTTCAGTTCTACTTTGAAGCTAACAACATCACAGACCCAGCCTTGAAGAGGGCCAACCTGCTGACGCTGTGCGGGGAGCAGACCTACGATACTGTCTGCGCCCTTATTCAGCCAAGCACACCAGCGGCAGTGTCTTACGACGACATCGTAAAAGCGCTGCAAAAGCACTACGACCCAAGGCCATCCGAGGTCTACAGCCGGGCTCGCTTCCAACGACGAGATCAACTGGGAGGAGAAACTGTGAGCGCCTACGTAGCCGCGCTCAAGAAGCTCGCTGCCGACTGCAATTTTGGAACGCTGTCGACAACAGCTACCGGGCAGGAGGGAGACGCAGCTTCTTCTGCTAACACCACCATGCTTCCCTTGGACGTGATGTTACGCGACAGATTTGTGTGCGGACTGAGTGACGAGTCACTGCAGCAGCGCCTGTTCGCTGAGAAGGACCTCACATTCAGCAAAGCTTACGACATCGCCGTTCGAGCGGAGAGCGCCGGTCACCAGCAGAGAGGGATTCGCCGGAACACCGAGCCGGTACACCAGACAAGCAACCAGGTGCGCAAGCCTTCTGTTGTTGTAAAATCGGTCAAAAAGGCACAACGCTGCTGGCGGTGTGACGACCAACACAACCCCCAGGGATGTCGATTCCAGTCAGCCACGTGTAATTTTTGCCACAAGCGAGGGCATATCGAAAGAGCATGCATTACGAAACGGAGACTTGCCAAGATAAAGTCACCTTCCCAGCCTAATCACAGCGTCAACGCCTCAGAGAATACGCCGCTATCTGATCTCCATGGAACAACATCAGCAACACCATCTGTGTTGTACGACCTGAACACCATGAATCTCGGCACGCGACCGCAGATTTTTACAGAAGTAAGCGTACATCACCAGCTGATTAAGTTCGAGGTGGACTCCGGCGCAGCCTGTACTCTGATCAGTGAGGACACGTTCCGAACTTCATGGCCATCTGACGCACCCGCCCTGCAACAAGACGACACGCACCTGCGAACGTGGTCAGGACAGAATCTGCCACTATTGGGCTCTGCCAACGTGCAGGTTAACTACAACGGCCAGACCCATACGCTACCTCTGCTTGTTGTGAAGGGCACAGGATCAAGCCTTCTAGGGAGAAACTGGTTTTCTCCACTAGGCGTGATGATATGCGGCATACACCAGACGCCGAGCCAGAACATGGTTGGTAAACATCAAAACGCCGATGCGCTAAGCCGTCTGCCACTAGACGCAACTGTTGACGAACCATTTCCACCAGGAGACGTTCTGATGTTCGAAGCACTGCCAGAACCTCCGCTTACAGCAGGCACAGTTGCAGCATCTACGCAGAAGTGCGCAGCTCTCCGGCTAGTTTACACAGCTGTTCAACAAGGCAACGTGCATAAACTCAAAGGGGACAACTTCGACGCTTACCGCAGGCGAGCTACAGAGTTGAGCACCCATCGCGGCTGCATCATATTTGGGTCCCGAGTTGTGATGCCGAGAGAACTACGCGCACAAGCTATGTCTCTCATCCACGCCGGACATCGGGGCATCGTTGCAATGAAAAAGTGTGCCAGAAGCTACATGTGGTGGCCTGGCATTGACAACGACATCGAAACAGTGGTGCGAGAATGCAAGCCTTGCCAGAGCAGCCGGAGCGCCCCGCCGAAAGCTCCTGTCCCAGAATGGGAAAAGCCAGACACACCATGGCACACACTGCACATTGATTCTGCAGGACCAATTGAGGGCTGCACTTTCCTTGTGGTCGTAGATGCCTACACAAAGTGGCTTGAGATAAGGCAAATGGGACAGACGACTTCGGCAGCAGTCATTGACAACCTCCGATCACTATTTGCAACGTTCGGCCTGCCGCGCAAGGTAGTGTCGGACAACGGAACACCGTTTGTGTCTGCGGAGATCCTCAAGTTTTATCGCGACAACGGGATCTCATCAGTTACATCGGCCCCCTACCACCCAGCGACAAACGGACAAGCCGAGCTAAAACGCGCCCTTGAAAGAGATCAGACAGGCTCGCTGCAGCGCCGCTTTGCGCGCTTTCTCTTCAAGCAGCACACGACGGTTCAGAGCACAACAGGCGAGACCCCCTCGAAAATGATGTTCGAGCGTGAAATGCGAACCCAGCTCACAGCCATCCTCCCCGAGCCAAAGGCAGAGACGTTCCGGGAAGAAAAAGCAATTCCGCGCTGCGGCACGCTTAATGAGGGGCAGCGCGTCCTCGCCCGACAGTTTCTGAAAAAGCCACGCTGGGAGGAAGCTACAATTGTCAGACGCATAGGCCTGCGCTCTTGGCTCGTCAACATACATGGCACAGTAGCACGCCGACATCTCAACCAGCTGCGTAGATTTACGACGCCGTCTGAGAGCTGTCCGCCAGCGGAGAGAACACGTGCACCATTTTCCCACATAGCCTGGCACCTTTTCCCGGAAGAAGAGACTTCGCCCAGGACAGACCTAGGAGACACAGCGAACAACAGCCAGCCTACAAGTGTTTCTCCCCCGAGCGCACAAAGCCAGCGCGCCTCCACGCGTGAGCGCCGACCCCCTGCACGATACCAGGCAACTTTCTAAGGGGGAAGGAAGTGTTGTGTCCCCTTATTGCTTTTGTGTGTGTGCGCCCCTGCATCCTCCTCCTAACGACCACTCAATCCTCCTCCTAACGACCACTCGCATCCTCCTCCTAACGACCGCTTGCCCCTCGTCGCACGCTGTCGCCAGATGCCCCCCCACGGTGCGCCCCCGCACCCTCCTCCTGTTCTGGGAAGCCACTCCCTCCCGTGGACGCTTCTCGGCTCCCCCCTTTCTTCGGGCGGCCAGTTCGGCTCCTGCCTCGGTCGACGCTGGTCGCACCCTCATCGGCTTTTAAATAAACGAAGTCTTAAAGTACCGTGTGCGTCTTTCGCTGTATTCAACACAGCGACCGGACACGACAGGAGAATACCTGAGTAATTTGCTATTTGCTGATGATATTGCCTTGCTAAGCCACTCAGGACAAGAACTGCAAAGCATGATCAATCAGTTAGACAGGCAGAGCAGAACGGTGGGGCTAAGAATTAACATGCAGAAAACCAAACTAATGTTCAACAGCCTAGCAAGGGAACAGCAGTTCACCATTGGTAGCGAGGTGCTGGAAGTAGTAAGAGAATATGTCTACTTAGGGCAGGTAGTGACCGCAGATCCGGATCATGAGAGGGAAATAACTAGAAGAATAAGAATGGGCTGGAGCGCATATGGAAGGTTTTCTCAGATCATGAATGGTAGCTTACCAATATCCCTGAAGAGAAAAGTATACAACAGCTGTATTCTACCGGTACTCACCTATGGGGCAGAAACGTGGAGGCTAACAAAGAGGGTTCAGCTTAAGTTAAGAACAACGCAGCGAGCTATGGAATGGAAAATGATAGGTGTAACGTTAAGAGATCGAAAGCGGGAGGAGTGGGTGAGGGAACAAACGCAGGTTAATGACATCTTAGTTGAAATCAAGAGGAAGAAATGGGCTTGGGCAGGGCATATGTAATGCGAAGGCAAGAAACCGCTGGTCCTTAAGGGTAACGGAGTGGATTCCAAGAGAAAGCAAACGTAGCAGGGGACGGCAGAAAGTTAGGTGGGTGGATGAGATTAAGAAGTTTGCGGGGATACGGTGGCGGCAACTGACAAAGGACAGGGTTAATTGGAGAGACATGGGAGAGGCCTTTGCCCTGCAGTGGGTGTAGTCAGGCTGATGATGATGATTATGAAGTTATTAAAAAATGAATTATTTACAAGAATTCAATATGAGGTCTTTCCGAGAATGTGGCATTGATAATCTCACCTGGTAGAAGCGTAACGGTTCAGCAAAACAACAAATAAGCGTAGATTGTTAGACAAGTTGCATTCATAAAAAAAATCTAGGTTAAATCTCGCTCGGGACATGCGCCGCATTACTGCGATGTGCACCATTATCAGAGGTTCGAAAAATTAACAGCACCGCGGATACCGCTGCACGCATACCAACACTTTTGCTTCCACACTTGTTAACATATATTATGTTATATCACGTTGAGCGGAACCATGAAGTGACAACAATAACACGCATAACGACGCAAAATGATCAGTGAATTAAGTGAGGTTGTTGGCTTTGTGATGCGCATGCATGCAGTTTCAGTATACACAGTCGCTTGGAAGAAATGCACAGTTGCTCGCAGAGGTGGGCAGTCTTCGTCGGGGTAAAGTCCTTGCGGCCGATGTTGTGCAGCCGCTTTTTTCTTCTAATGCTGTCTTTCTTGCCGCTTGGAATCGCGAAAAGAACGAGGGCTTTTTAACGCCGGCTTGTGCACTGAAATGCGCAGCAACTCGGCGTAGCGCTGCTCTAAAAGAACGCGAATAACGCGAAGTGCAAGCGCGCAAAGCCAGGGAGCTCGGTCGTAGCAGCGGCGGCTGGCCAAAAAATGGCGCCGACGAAAAATGAAAACACAAAAAGAGCGAACTTTCCGCGCGCTTTTCCCGGAGACCGCGCGCGGAGCCAATCACCGTTGAGAAAAGCGCCGATGGGAGAGGTGAGAGAGGAGGATTGGCGAGGGTGCGCGGCGCGGCGGCATAGTTCACAGAAAGACGCTACTTTCAAATTATCGAGGGGCTTTACGCAGAGCAACGTCGGCGCGTTCTAGACACTCACCACTGTACCTGACGAATTTCTGATGTTCACGTCGAGGTTTTGTTTTGCAGGTAGCGCTACGATAGAACGCGTGTTCGCAAGAATATACTACTTCGTTTGGCTACCATGAAAACTTTCTGATCGTTTAAGAAGCGATCGCTACAGATATTCCACAGATATTCAACACATAGATATTGAATGATCTTTAAGAAGAGTTTTTAAATTTCCAAACAAAACGTAAAATGACTAAAGCAATAAGAAAATGGTGCTCATCCTTGCTGATATATCACGGATGACCTCTTGCATTCTGTATTCTACTTTCTTTGGTTTTGCTTCAGATTTCAGAGTTGTTTAGATATGGCTCATTTCAAGCTCTTAGGATTTCCTCAGTTCATTTTCGTTTTCTTTTTTCTCCAGTTGTATTCCTATTTGCTGAATATGTCCACATAATTTTTACATAATACGCATGTAATGTGCCTAATGCCATTGTTTCGTCGATAATTTATGTACACATTATGTGATCCACCGTACTGCCTGACCCAACAAGCACTTTGCTTAGGTTGGACAGGTTTGGTTTGGTTTGGTTATGGGGTTTAACGTCCCAAAGCTACTAAGGCTATGAGAGACGCCGTAGCGGAGGGCTCCGGAAATTTCGACCACCTGGGGTTCTTTAACGTGCACTGACATCGCACAGTACACGGGCCTCTAGAATTTCTCCTCCAAAGAAATTCTAGCCGCCGCGGCCGGGATCGAACCCGCGTCTTTTGGGTCAGCAGCCGAGCACCATAACCGCTGAGCCACCGCGGCGGCTTAGGTTGGACAGAAAAAACTTATGTACTAAACGAAGATGAATAAGTCTTGACTTCATTTGCAGGTAAAGTATGCAAGGACCTTTTGGGCTAACATTTGAAATGGTGACGTAATCATCGATTGAAATAGAGACGGTCATCAAGCTTCTCTACACCGCACAACTCCAAGTGGGGGGTGCATCATGACGTCATCGAAGGTACCAGTACATTTCCAACGCATATAAATGCTTGATTTCAATTTAAAAAAAAAAAAAAACCAACGCCACTGAAAGCAAAGGCCTACGGGCGTTGTTTGGCAGCATCCAACTAAACACGGCGGGGTGTCGTTGGCGGCAGCGGAAATTTGAAATCTTACCCTCCGTGATGTGACACTGAGCTTCTCTGCACTCCTACGGCGCTCTAATGAGAAACCTAAAATTTAATCGTCGATTGCGCCGCTATTTTAAATGCTAGCGCCAAAACACTTGGTATGGTTTGCCTGTAGCCCATATAGGTTTGAATCAATTACCAGCGTGGCATTTTCAAAAAGTGGTGCAGTTGCCCTTAAACGAAGGCTGCGAAGTCCAGGAATGCCGGCCGTCCCAGTGGCGCCACCTGTCATGTACACAGCGAACTGTTTTCTGTAAACTGCCTGCTCGGGGTAACTTTCGATCTAGACCCTAGAGGTGCGACGCACAAGAATCGTGGTTATTTACGCTGAGAACGGGCAAGAAATCGAATAGAAACTGTGGTGTGTGCTGAAAACACTTTAGAGGGCTAGATTACGTTCTTAGAGTTTCGTTCATAGAGTGGACGTCAAAGATTTCTTGGTGGTCGGAGTTATTCCGCAGCCCTCCACTACGGCACCTCTTTCTTCTTTCACTCCCACCTTCCTCCCTTTGCCTACAGCTTATTTGGGCATCCACCAAGACGCGAGACTATTAGTGCGCCATTTCCTTTCCACAAAAACCAAATTTCAACACCCTGAAGCACAGATGCATTACTAATTAGAAGCATTGTATGTTAAAACGATGGCTCGCTTATTGACAGACCAATCATGCTGTATGGTAACAACTAATGGTTTGATTGTCTTTGTTAGCGGGCGGTTTCCTGCGAAACAGTGCCCTTAAAGACATTTTCAGGCACCAGGGACGGGGCCTGAAACCTTTCCAAATGTGTCAGTTATAGATGATAATGCGCGCACGCGTTTTGTGTCTCCCACAACTAGCGGTTTTCGTATCAGTTACCGCACAAATGCATAAAGACGCTGCGGCGCATAATCGCGCAATACTACCAAGCACTAAATTCTGTTTGTCCATTGGGCACTTTGAAAAACGAGCCACTTTTTTTTTAAAAGCTGCAACGACATAGCTACAGCTGTCATATGGGCAATTTCCGTTGTCTTCAAGTCGATTAATTTATCGTTGTCGGAAACAGTACTTCACAAGCACTGCCTTAGAAACATAAGGGTCTAGGTTAAACGTTCCTTCTTGCGTCCTCTTGCACTTTTGGACCCGGGTCCTTATTGCGCTGTTTCCACCACTGTGAAAAGGTCCATACCCAGACATTATTTTAGATTAATTTACACAGCAGTTTCTGGTCGGTCAATGGGCCCTTATTTACTGAATACAAATGAATTCATTTGCGAAAACTTAAGAGACGGGCACGCAGCAGGCCCATTGGTCAACAAGCATCGCGCGGCAACGTGTAGCTGCTTGGCATGCCGGACCGCGCCGGGGATCGAAAGATACAGAAGAAAGAGACAGATAAAAGAAATAAAGAAAGAGACAGAAGAAAGAAAGAAGCAGAAGAAGGAAAGAGAGAGAAGAAAGATAAATAACGAGAAAGAAGAGAAGGAAGGAGACAGAAATAAAGAAAGAAAGAAAGAAAGAAAGAAAGAAAGAAAGAAAGCGCGAAAGAAAAAAGAAGGAAAGAGAAAAAAAATTAAAGAAAGAAAAAAGAGGAAAAGAAAGGAAAGAAGGAAAGAGAGAGAGAGAGAAAGGAAGAAGGAAAAAAAGAAAGAGACAAAGAAAGTAAGAAAGAAGGAAAGAAAGGAAAAGAGAGAGAAAGAAAGAAGGAAAGAAAGAGAGAAAACAAGAAGAAAAGAAAAAATGAATTGAAGAAACGAAAAAAAGAAAAAAAGAGCAAAAGAAAGAAGGAAAGAAAGAAAGAGGGAGATGTATGAACAGTCTGCTGCGACCTCTTCGGATGCATCTTAAGACGACGGTTAAAAAATGCCAAAAACACCGAAGAGAGCTCTAATAGGTGCTGAAACATGATTCAGAACAGCTTCCTGCTGTCACGCGCTTCGGTGAACCGGTACCAATGGCAACAACACAGAGTGCGTGACGTGTGTATAGGCAGTACTTTATTGGCATCACAAAATGATTAGTAGCACAGGAGGGATGTCGCCGGTTTCTTTCCAGTACGCAGCCGCGCGTAAAGCAGCAAAGAATGTTTGCAGCTAAGCTTATGGCCAAAAGCGCATTAATCATTGAAAGCGGTTATAGCTTTGGTTAAGCCATTTAACATAGCTTTCGAGCGTTGCTTCTCTATCGTCAGCGGTAAGAGTAAGCCTCGGCGTTCCAGTGCGAATAATCGAAATCTGAGTTGGCCAACCGTTGCGTTCACCCTCTCTCAATCGTCCCTCTTGCACTTGCATCTCTCACCTCGCCCCTAACGCAGAGAAGGGAATTTCCTACTCTCCTACTTACTAACCAAGGCAGGTGGTGACCAAAATCTTGAATTTAAATTCTGAAACTAAATGAAATCACTTAATTTATATGCGCTGAATTCGCTAAGGGTTATCAGGGTCCTATGGTTGACGCTGTGATTCCATGGCAGAATGTATGCCTACATGGCAAATCCAAGTGAAACAGCTTTCGCTCTTAAGGTATAAAACTGGAAGCACATGGCAGAATGAAGTTATCATGAGATTTTGGACCATGCAAAGACGTAGCACATATATTTACAGGAACACGGGAACAACATTCAGTACGGTATCATTCTACTCCGGTGAAACAAGCACGTCGCTCAAGCGCAAGAAATGCCTGATGCGACGTAGACAGGGTTCGGGCAAGTCGTTCAGTTGCGTCTTTTCGTCATCTCTGGCGCTGCACTCTATGCCGTAATACGCTCGCATTTTGAACGCTTCGAGAACTTCGTAGACATAAATGATGTCTCTGCAGACAAGAAACTGAAGTTGTTTCTGAACGTACTCGGTGCGCAAGCATACGAAGAGCTAAAGAAGATAATTGTGCCTCATTTGCCTTCTCAGAAGACTTTCGAAGAAATTAAACAGCTTCTGGAAGCTCATTTCAGCCCAGCTCATTCAATTATCGCAGAGCGTTGTAAATTTAATCGCCGAATGCAGCAAGAAAATGGAAGCCTCAAAGATTTCATCACTGAACTGAAGCATCTTGCAAGAGATTGCAATTTCGGCACGTTTTTAAATGATGCCTTAAGGGACCGGCTTGTAGCTGGTTTGCGTGACGAGGAAACGCAACGGGCTCTTTTTGCACAGGCTGACTTGACGTCCGAGCTGGCGTGCAAAACGGCGCTAGATAAAGAGCTAGCAGCACAACAGGCGAAGCAAATGCATGAGTTTGACACAAAACCGTGCAGCATCAACGTCATTCAGGGCGAACGTCGCCGTGATAAGGAAAAGAAATCGAGGACGGTTGCATGGCCAAAAGGTAAACGCGAGGAAAAGCGGCGAAGTGCTTGCAAGCATTGCGGAAAGCGTCATGCGGGAGAAAAATGTTGGTATCGCAACCACACTTGCAGAAATTGTAACAAAAATGGTATTTGCAAGCCGTGTGCAAAAGCGGAGCCAAAGCAAAAGCTGTCAGTTACGTCGACACTACGGACGACGAATCCGAAGACTTGAGTTGTCAGACCGTGTTCTTTTCGGGCAAAAGTTCAAGGGGCTACAGCGTCGACCTGAACATTGAAGGGAAGACTGTTTCGATGATAATTGACATAGGTGCAGCGGTCACGATCGTACCAGAGCAGTTCTATAAGCAGTGTTTCCCGCATGTTAAATGTGTGGAATCCAATGTGTCGTTGCGCACTTACACCGGAGAAAAGCTGAAGGTAATTGGAAAAGCAAACTTCTTAGTCAAGCAGGACGCAATCGAAATCTCTTTGCTTGTAGTGGTAGCGAAGGGAAACGGAACGCCGATGCCCGCTCTCATGGGAAGAGACTGGCTGGAAAAACTGCAGATAAACTGGAAAGCAGTATAGAGCCTGTCCACGGATAAGTCATTGGAGCAGAGGGTAGAAGCCTTACGGAAAAAGTATCTTGAGGTTTTCAAGAGCACCCCGGGAGTCGTCAAAAACTTTGAAGCTCGCATCTTTGTAAAGGAAGGGGCTCAACCAGTGTTCTCAAAAGCACGGCCAATACCGTTTGGCATCAAAGAGAAAGTAGCAAAGGAGCTGGAAAAGCTCGAGCAAGCCGGAATACTTAAGAGGGTCACGAAAAGTGACTGGGCAACGCCTCTGGTAGTGGTCGCGAAGAAAGATGGCGCAGGATTAAGTTTTTGCGGCGACTACAAACTCACGGTTAATCCTGTTCTAAAAACTGACCATTACCCTTTGCCATTGTCGGAAGATTTGTATTCCATGCTCTCAGGAGGTAAAATGTTTTGCGTACTCGATCTATCACAAGCCTATCAGCAAGTGCCGCTTGCTGAGGAAAGCAAAGCGCTGTTAACCGTAAACACTCATCTCGGATTATCCAGTTCCAGCGCCTACCAATCGGTATCTCTAGCGCACCCGCTATCTTTCAGTCGTTAATGGACGAAGTCTTAAAAGGGATTCCAAAAGTGGGCTGCTATATCGACGGCGTCGTCGTCGTAGGCGACAATATAGACGACTGTCAAGAAACTGTGGAAAAGGTACTTCAACGACTGGAAAAACACAATATCACTGTAAAAGAACAGAAATGTGAATTTTTCAAGCAGTACGTCGTTTATCTTGGACACAAAGTGACAGCTGATGGCATTTTTCCAACATCAACAAAGATAAAAGCCATCGCGGAAGCACCTCAGCCAAGCAACGTAACTGAGCTACGAGCCTTCTTGTGTCTTCTGAATTTCTACGCCAAATTCATCAAAGATTTAGCCACAGTAGTTGCACCAATGTACGATCTGCTAAAAAAAGACACGAGTTGGGCGTGGACGGACGAATGTTCAAGATCATTCGAGGAAGGCAAGCAGCGTCTCGTAGACAGTTAAGTTCTGACTTTTTACGACGTGAAAAAGCCAATCGTTTTAAGGCCGTTGTACGATCGCTTTTGAGCGGATCCCCAGGCAGGCGGACTGGAGGACCGCCCGACCAGACAATAGGCAACCGCCCCGTCCATCGGGCGAGAGGAAAGTTGGTGAACTTCAACCATACTTCAACTTTCGGACGGACGAGTGGAACCGTCTGGCGACCGAATTGCAGCGATTGGCTGCTTTTTACGTGACGTAGGCATCCGCTCCTGCCGGGGCAAGATGGCCGTCCGTCGACTGAACTGGGGAGCGAGGCATAGGTCGTGGCTGTAGTGGTGGCAGCTAAGCCGCGAGGCATACTATATTGGCCACATGTTGATATTACGAGTGTTCAGAGCAACTGCGAACTTCTCCGCGTGCAGCAGCGGCGAGCAGCGACAGTTTCCCGAGTTGAAATCGACGCTGATGCAGTTGACAGAGCGCCTCTTCAAGCCGACGCAAGACCTACGCGTTGGCGGTGTCACGAAGTGTTTATATGTAGCTGTTTCTGGTTGCTGCAAGCGTTCCTAATTCCTGCGAGGATCATCACGCACAGCGGCGACTAACAGCTGCTCACGGTGAACTTTTGTGCGTGCATGAGCTACCTAGCACAGTGACTAGTGTCCGCGTTGTGCGATCGGAGCGAGTGCTTTTACGTCAAGGCAGTGAAATGTGCATCTGCGAGAGCTCACTACGCACGTCGTGCTTTCCGAATGCTGAAATGAAGGTGGCGTTGTGCAGCTAGTCGCATTCGTTGCGATGGTTGCAGTGATCGCGACCGAAGCGTGCACATGACGTTTTCTGCTACGCATTCATTACCATTTTGATCGCGATTCGTGTTGGCACTGTGCTTGAGAATTGTCGTGTGTGCGACGTGACGCGAGCTTGGGTGCACGGCCGTCGGACTGTTTTCTGCGGCGACAACAGCGATGTCGCCATCCTTCTGCGCCTTGGTGCTCCATTCAATACATTTTGTGATGATGGGTGCTCGGGTTACGACTCGCCGGAAGAACTGTGTAACATGTGTGAAAACATCGGTGCAGTGGAAATGTATCCTCGGGAGCGTCATTTCTTTTTATTTCCTGCCGGCTGTGCGCACATTTGCCTGCAATAAATATATCGGAGTGATGAATGGGTGACTAAACACTTCCTCTAGCCATTTCGGTTTAGGTTGTAACAACATGGTATTACGCGATTACAAACTAGAATCATTGCCGCTTTTAAGTCACGGCTGGTTGACAGTGTACAAATCTCTAATATTTGCCAACTCATAAGTCTGTTACTCATCAGCATTTCAACTGATGTAGTGCAGAAAAAAAAAGTGCGGCAGCAGCTTATGCAATCAAAACTGTCCACAGAGCAAGTTGGGCATAACGAGTTTTGATGAAAAACAAAAAAAAAAGAGAAAACCTTTGCCATTCCTTTTTCCTCTCTTTTTTTAGCAGTGTTAAGTCAATATTGACAAATGCCTGGCAATATTAAGTTGAAGTGGGATGTTGGTTCCCACTGCAGTCAGAAAAATGCAGTGGTCTTGAAGCGCCTCATTGGCAATGACAGTGTTTGTTGGTGATTTTGCTCATGGTCCCTTTCGATTGGGAGATCAGTGGTACGAAACTGGATGTGTTCACAATGCTATTGTTGCAGAGCTGCTCGCGAAATGGGCTAACTTGGTGTTAAGCAGTTGTTCAGAAGCGCTTCCTGGGTCAGCCACAGCAATTTGTTTAACACGCCATTCTTGAAGCCTTGAGAAGATGTCGTCGATGCACTTGCATATGTCTATCTGCTACCTTCATTTGCCTGTGACTGCTTGCTACAGACATGATTACTTGCAGACTGCAAAATAAGCCCTGTGGAACTGGTAAAGCTACTCTAGGAACAAAGACCACGGTAACAACACCACTGCACAGGGTAGCAATTCTTGCTCTGTCGTCGTCCCTTAGCACAGTTTCGACATGCCAACTTGCCACCGGTGCCCCCCACAGTACGCTATGATCAAGTTCTGTGAAATTTACAGAAAGCAACAACGGGAGAGGAAGCAGGTTGTGCAGGCAAATCTTGTGCATGCTGTGCAGATAGCTTCCTGCCTTATTATAGCCTGGCCCCTCTGTTTCTAACCATTCATCACCCAGCACCTATGGCTCTATTTGTGTTATTGGCATGTGCTACAAATCACCAAACATATTTAATACTCTTGACCCTGCTAGATTGCTTTGGCCCATTAAGTTTTTTCATCCAAATCGGCCAGCTTTTAGAAAACATTTCTGCAATAGCCAACTTTGTCTTGTTCTGCACGACATGCACCTTGACTGCAACATCCCCCTATGATGCTTTTGTTCTTTGCTTTGAAAAAGCATGCGATTCCCGTATTTATGTAATGCTGGTTTTCTCATGCTTTAACTTGCATCCAATAGCTCTAAACTGGATCGAAGCTTAAACAGCCAGCCTTCGGCAGATTTCCCTTGCCAATTCTTGTGCATCCTGCCTTTTCCTGCAATCTCGAACGTCCCACGAAGCGTTCCTTTGAGCCTCAGCTTTTTATTACTTGCATTATTACCGTCCCTTCAGTGTTTTGTAACATGCCTTCACTGCCAGCTATATGGGGTCTGCTATATTGCAATCAATACCAGCATTTCAGTTCTCCAAAACAACATTTAGCATGCCCTGGATTGGCCTGTTTGCTAATGTTACTAAGAATGCACTCATATTGTTTTTTTTATTGTCAGCATTACATTTGGCCAACTTATAAGGCCTTCCGATAAAGGTATATTCACAGTATACTGGTTCAAATACCTAATAATCCTCATACACCCACTCACAACCCATGATATTTACACTCGACGTGTCCTTAGTATCACCGTCTTCCAAGTTGCTTGCGTTCAAATCCCCTGTGTGGCATCAGCTTGTGTTTTCGAATGGCACATGCCACAAAATCTAACTTAACTAGAATCCTGGAAGGAGTTCAGACCTGAGGCGCTTGTTTTATTCTCTCAGACTATTTTTGAAGCTTAGTGTAAGAGCACTAAAAGTGAATCTTCAAATTTCTGCATGTCGTGCAGAAACTGCAGATTTTTTTAAACTGTTTATTCTCGCATAACCATCTAATCTGTTCTGAGTCATGGTTCCTTCTGCGCTAATCGCACAAGCAGTGTTGTGCCTCAGTTAGCTCATGCCACTGCATTTCAAGATTAATTTTTCTTTTTGCCACAAAAGGCTGGAATGGCATTCCAACTCACAGGGCTTACTAACCTCTTCTCCTTTGAGCTAGTCACTGCAGAAATCCATGCAGTAAATGATGATGTTCATGCACTGAGTTAGGTAAATCCCCCAAGGGGAAGATTTGTGATAAGGGAGTAATTACTCATTAGCATCAACTCAAGTGAAGCCATAAGGCTACAAAGAAAGCTCACAAAGCTTTCCTTTGTAGTGGTATGGCTGTACTTAGATGCTAATGGTTAATTACTTCTTTTTAGTAAATTACAAACTCATCAAGTTTCTACTTGGCGTATCATGTTAACTCACCACTCAAGTATTGTCATTTAGTACTGTTTAGGTATAATAAATGTTAAAATAAGTTGTTCTAATGAGGTGCTTACCTGCTTGTTCAGCTCAGCAAACCAATACAATACTATCTTATGCGTAAGAGCTTTCCGCACAATCTATTTCAAGTGATATCAGGGCAGATTTACATAATAGTTTTGTCGGACGGTATACAGTGGTATTTAGGCTAACTTGCTCAGTGCACAAGCCAGGTCTAGCCAGCTAAATTCGTGCACTGAAAAGCTAAGCAAGCATGCATTACTGTGCCTATCTGTGTCAGACTCCTTGGCGCTTCTCTCTTATCGTCTCTTCAGCAAAGCAAGACATCGACTTCATAACGTGGCTCATTGAGAATGCTGCAAATGCATACTTATGGATGTGACTTTTATATATTCAGGACAGTGTTAACAGGACTGCTGGTTCATCATAAACACAAAAGCCGTCAACTTCAAGTTGCAGGAGAGAGATGCCAGAAACGACAAAAGCTATCACTGCTTTTCTGTTTTTCTTCGGAAGTCTGCGGCCTAACTTCATATTGGTCTTTTCCAAATTTCTGTTGCCTGTCAATGCCTCAGTTAATTTCTTTCTTTGAAAGCAGACTGGCAGTGATAAAGGTATATTTTGCTGAACATGTTGATAGTCAGAAACTAATAGCACTTTAAAATTCAGCATATGTTAAGTGGTATGAACATCAGTTAACAGCTGGCAATGCTCACTTTTGCTAGCTACCTTGGGAGCTGGTCATCACTGCATTCAGCCATTCTACATTTCACTGATCAGTGAAAATAACTTTAGACATTCCTTGAAGGCTGTATCAGAAGACATATACATATATACCTGTCACATACTTAATCGGCTTATTTGTAATTTAATTTTATTGCACAACATCATAGCTTCCTTACTGGAAATCCAATTTTACAAATTCTGCTTGAGATGTTAGTGTTTGCTCGAGATAACCCGATAATATGGCCATCGTACCCTGTTTCCCTGACTATACAAGCATTCTTTCTCAGCCTAAGCAGGGAGCCGTGGGCATGTAAGCCCTGCAAATTGGTTCTTGCATTTACTCTGCCTGTAATCTAGTTTACTGGCTCCAAAATCTCACTATATTTACATTAATGAGAATTGCATGTACAGACTTTTATGCAATACAAAGGCACTCTCTTTGTTTTTGTATTCACAGCAACATTTGAGAATGGTTTGGAGTTGCACAGAGTATATGCCAGCTTGTTTTGTATATGGCAACAATGCATGGCTTTCAGCAGAACTTCCCATGCTTGTTTTCAACACTGAATTCTGGCTTGTGCAACTGCAGTATGACCTCAGGAAGGAATGCTAAACCACAACTTGATGGCCCGTTGTCACTGGGCAGAAAAAAGCCATGCACTTTTAGCCCAGTGATGCGCGTATAAGCCCCTTTGTAGCCACATAGTGCTATTTCTATTTTGGCTTTAATAATGGCCTGAAAAACATGACAAAAATAAATCACTGTTGTTGCATTGTCACTGTTCTGTGAAATGCAGAACTGCTTTAATTACAACTGATTTTACATGTTCCAATCGACTGGAAACACAATTTCACATTTGTGTTTGACAGCAGTGTTGTGCTAAATTGTGAATTTTAAATACATGCGCAATTCAGACACACACACACACACTTTATATATTGAATAGGTAAGCATCTCTTTTGCAACAACAGTATAGGGAGCCAAGGAGAAGGCCGTTTACATATTACAGTGACTGTACAAAATGCTTGGGAAAGGCTGGAAGTGCAATTATTTTTTTTCTCTGTCAGCAATGCAAGAACACTGCAGTGTGCTATTTTGACTGACTAAAAAATTTAAGTATGTAATCTTAACTATTTAGAAGAATGTGATTATACCGATTGTAATTACGGACGGTTGTTAGCAGCCTATACTGCCGCCTGGCCCGATCGAAAATTCGCCTTAAGAACCGCGTCATCGTTGTGAAATCGTCGGGGCAGCGTAACTTTCACAGCAGGCAGCATTCTGTTATTTTTGGGCGGGAATCACGGGCCGCTGTGAGTACGTATCGTTGAACGAGGAGTACTCGATTGCGATGTGACGCGTTTTTCTGTCTCTTTGGTAGAAATGATCCAAACACGTATCGTTTCCGACGGCATCGCTTCAGATGAGCAGACTCGCCTTGGATCTTGCAAAGTTTTGTCGCGAATTGTTTCGCTATCGTCAGGGTCGTCTGAACCGAGATCCGTGTCGTCCCAGCCCGAATTAGGAGTTACTGTATAGCCCGAATCAGAGCCGGCCACGAGTCTACCTTCGACGAAAATCCCGCATCAAAAGAAACGTTCACGCAACGGATATTGTCTTGAATACGCCGCAATTAATGCGGGTAATTTCTGCCGCAAGATACCTGCGTGTTTCGCTACAAACACACGCCTGTACCGCCGCACGCGATTACACTGGCGGCAGTGCCGGGAGCGCCAAACGGAACGTTCGAACCATCCGTGTCGTCCGCCAGTAGCAAAGTGATCGTACAACGCCATTCCGCACCACGCCCGGGCGGAAGCTGAAAGCGAGCGGTCCGCTCGCTGGCGGATCCGCCCAAAAAACGATCGTACAACGGCCTTTAAGCTGCGACGCGTCGGCCTACGGTCTTGGGGCAGTAATTTTTCACTTCATGCCTGATGGTTCGGAAAGACCCATTTCATTTGCCTCCAGAACATTGAGTGCAGCGGAGCGCAACAATGCGCAATGCGAGAAGGAAGCCCTAGCATTAAGTTTTGGTTTGAGCAGGTTTGATAGATACCTGTACGGGCGCAAATTCATGCTATATACAGACCACCAACCACTGTTGGGGATCTTGGCATCAGATAAACCAATTCCTTGTTTGGCTGCAGCTAGGATTCAGCGTTGGGCTATCACCTTGGCAGCTTATCAGTACACACTGCGATACAGGAACGGCAAAAACATGGAAGTTGCCGACGCTCTTTCAAGGCTTCCACTTCTGGTCAAGCATAAAGACGACACTGAAGAATGTCTTGCAGTGTTTGAGTCAACGCCTCTCACTGCGAGCCAGGTTGCTGCTGCGACTAAAAGGGATCGCCTTCTTTCCAAAGTCGTGCAGGTCACCTTATCTGGCTGGCCCGCGCACGACGATGATAAATTTCAGCCCTTTTACGTTCGTCGAAGCGAACTATCGTATGAGCAAGGCTGCATCACGTGGGGCCAGCGAGTGATAATTGCGGACGAACTTCGAGAAGCAGTATTAACATTTCTGCATGAAGAACACCCTGGAATGCAAAGAATGAAAATGCTTGCTAGGTCGTTTGTTTGGTGGCCGTTGATTGACAAGAACATTGAAGACTGCCCGTCAATGTACAGTGTGCCAAACGACCATGCCTGCGAAGGCACCAGGGCCATTGCATCCATGGCCTTATCCAACTCGTGTTTGGCAGAGTCCATGTCGATTTCGCCATGAAGGATGGCTCGAACTTGTTCCTTCTAGTAGACTCTTACTCAAAGTGGATAGAAGTAAAATGCCTCCGCACTACGACGACGTCGAAAACAATAGACTGTCTCAAGGAGATATTTGCAGCGTATGGCTACTCGGAAGAACTGATCAGTGATAATGGACCTCAGTTTACTGCGCAGGAGTTCTCCAATTTCACCTCTTCTCACGGGATTCGCCACACGCGTACGCCACCCTACCACGCTTCATCGAACGGGGCAGCAGAAAGGCTAGTTCAGACGACAAAGGCCACTCTACTCAGGCAAGTGCTTCACGATAATCTAACAGGGCAGAGCAGAACTCTGCACCAACGACTTAACGACTTCTTGCTTGCTTACAGAAACACCCCGAACTCCTTAACAGGAAGAAAGCCGGCTGAGCTGTTCCCGAAACGGCAACCCCGTGTGAAGCCTTCGCTCCTGAAGCCAAGTTTTGTGCAGGACATGCGCAGCCGCCAAGCCAGAGACGCCACTCATCGCAACGAGGGCCGAGGAAGGGACCCGCGGAAGGAAGCCGGTGATGCATTTCTCGTCAAGACTACGAGAGGGGAAAACCTGTCATGGGAGGAAGCGGTCGTAATGCAACGTGTAAGCGACTCTAAGTTTGTAGTCAAAGGCGGTGACCAGTTTCGTTTTGTGCATATCGACCACTTGAGACCCAGCTGGATATCGGGTGCAAAGGCATCACTCCATCCGGACGTCGCAAAAGAAGCGCATCCTGAGTCCACTCCAAGTGCCGCTGTTCATCGAGACTTGCCATCAGCTCCTTCGGAAAAAGATTCCCCTGCTGGCTCCGTTATTAGTGGTCCCACTGCGGACAAGCTTGAGGATGTTCGCTTAGATGACGCCACTTCAAATGAGGAATCGGGATTCGCAGCCTGAGGCAAGACACTTGGCAGCGCAGCCTTCAAGTTCCACCGCATCAGCCATGGCTACACCCGAAGAGGCTCATTTGCGAAGAAGTAATCGAACAAGACGTCCTCCTTATCGCTATCAAGCCTCCAGTTATGAACGCGGAAAGAAACGCGTGTAGCTTTGATTAAGGAGGAAGGAATGTTCTGTATCAGCCAGTCGGTCTGATAACATTGTACCAGAAATGACGTGTGCCTGACCGGCATGCAGCGTTACCTATAAAAGGACGCTGCTGCCTCGAATAAAGAGCTTTTTGCGTTGCTCCCACCGAAGCGTCTGTCTGCTGCTTAGAACAGAACAGTTATAAACACAGATCTCAGGGATGTACTCAGCTTCAGGTACGTGCCAAGGGCAATATGCGGGTTGCCTGGGCCGTAGCGGGGACTGCCGCCGTTGAGAATCCATGACGAGATTGAAAGGTCACTGATAGGAAGGTGCTCGCGGTCACGTGGACCTTAACGGCATCCACAGCTACGAGGGTCTTCAAGCAAGCAGTTTTCTCAAGCAGAGGCGCAAAGTCACGAAGCAAGTGGCCATGCTTGTCTACGCCCAGCCCGAGCAACTCTAGCCGTGTCGAGGAGAGTACAGCTTCTGCAAGGACGCCAGAGAGAGCAGAACTCGGTGATGTCCACTCCAAGGACGGCAGCTTCAACGTCAGGTTATCCAAAATTGCGTCGCACATCATGTTTTCATGGTTGTCGAATCGTCGTTGATGGTGACCTGTGCAACGCAGCGGTGTTCAGTGAGCAGAAGGCACAAGAGTACCGCTGCCTGGTGCCTCTTTTCCACCATGTTCAAGTGCTTCACACTCGTGCCGTCACTCGATGGAACAAGGCTGAGTGGTGAGGCAGCGTCCTCTTGAAGCTCCAGATTGAAGAGCCAGAAGAAGCTGCTCCAGGCTTTCAAATTGCTTACTACGTGGCATAGATGGCCTTCCCGGCTCGTGCAAGGTCGACGGCAGTCGACTCTTAAACCATACGGGCTCCAGATTCCGCCCATCGTATCCAATGGCAGCGACCATGCCACGGGCGCCTCAAAGCCTTTGGGCTCCTCCACGTTTTCGTACACCTCGGCGCCTCCTGGCATCTCGGCGCCTCTTGGCATCTCGGCGCCTCTTGGCATCTCGGCGCCTCTTGGCATCTCGGCGCCTCTTGGCATCTCGGCGCCTCTTGGCATCTCGGCGCCTCTTGGCATCTCGGCGCCTCTTGGCATCTCGGCGCCTCTTGGCATCTCGGCGCCTCTTGGCATCTCGGCGCCTCTTGGCATCTCGGCGCCTCTTGGCATCTCGGCGCCTCTTGGCATTTCGGCGCCTCTTGGCATTTCGGCGCCTCTTGGCATCTCGGCGCCTCTTGGCATCTCGGCGCCTCTTGGCATCTCGGCGCCTCTTGGCATCTCGGCGCCTCTTGGCATCTCGGCGCCTCTTGGCATCTCGGCGCCTCTTGGCATCTCGGCGCCTCTTGGCATCTCGACGACGGCGGGTACCTCGACGTCGGCGGGCATTTCTCTGTCTTCGGGAACCTGAGCATCCTCGGGAACTTGCACCGGTACAGGAACGTAAACCTCTTCCGGCACCGGCACCTTTTTGGGCCCCGCTACCCCCTCTTGGCCACTTTGGACGGGAGCGCTTTCATCTGAGCGCTTCCGCTTGGGCATCGCGGTATCGCCAGCACGGCGGGAACTGGCCTGCAAGGAAAGCATAGCAGGATGGATGTAAGGTGATTGGCGTAACGCAACTGACGCGACACGTTTCCTGCTGATCTGAGAAGAGTTGAGAGTTGTGTCAGCGCTGTTTCTACCATGACGCACTGATATCGCAAAGGGTGGCGGCATGAGGAGTGCGGAGCATCATGAATGTAAAGCATGCATCACGCATGCTTTACAGTAACGCGGCTGTATCGCCGTTGCAGCGCATCGCAAGTGAACTGCCCACTGCTCAGTGGCAGAGTGTAAAAGGCAGGTAACTTTTGTTTGCCTTTTTGTTCGCCTCCTCGGCAACCAAGTGTTGTTGAAACAAATCTGAATCTGAAATCCTGCATTCCCGTGGTTTGAATGAGCGTGACCCACAATGGCCTCATGGGTGTGTAGTGTTGCCTGGAAACATGTATGCATAACAATCTTAAACATGTGAAAAACGCCTCTTGTCCCTACCCTGTCGGCTAGAAGCTATCCCTGCAGTACAAGCATGGAATGGCTGACGTCACGTGCAAACCATTTATCTATCCACAGAAGAAATGAAAAAGAAAACTTCAGGACACTTAAAAGAGTAGAGACACCACAATTTTGTGTTGTACCTCTGAGTTGTAAATAATGCGTAGCGATTCAGTCAGCATGGAACACCATCTTAGAAGCATGAACTCGCATTACGAGGTCTGTTAGAAAAGCATCCGACTTTATTTTTTTTTTTGCGAACACGTGATGGATATGAGACAAGCGCGCTGGCATCAGGTGACCTTGAACCTTCATGCACATGCATGAATTTTTTCCCGCCTGCCAATAGCGTCAGTTGCTGGGAAGCAGCGTTTGAGTGAGGCAGTGTGCAGTGCTCTCGTCGGTTTTTTATTGCAAGGAAAATGGCGGAGTGAAAGGAGCAGCGCTACTGCAACAAATTTTGCCATAAACTTGGCGACAGCCGAGTGGAAACCATTCGAAATATTCAGACGGCTTTCGGTGAAGATGCTATGAGCAGCACACAGTTTAAGCAGTGTTACAATTGTTGTAAAGATGGCCGCACATCGGTGGAGAACGAGCCACGCTCAAATCGGCCATCAACATGCCAAAATGACCAGGTCATTGCCGAACTGAACGCTATGGTGATGCGGGACTGTCGTGTGACTATCGGAGAAATTGAGGAAGAGGTGGACATGAGCAATTTCTCCGCACATTCCATTATCACCGAAGATTTGGCCATGGAGAGAGTTGCGGCGAAATTCGTGCCGAAGCTACTCCCGGTGGAGCAAAAGCAGCTTCGCGTTGGAGTCTCACAGGACATGCTGGATTCCGCAAACAATGACCCCTACTTCATCAACATCATAATCACTAGTGACGAGTCTTGGGTGTACAGGTACGACCCGGAAACCCGATCCCAGTCGTCAGAGTGGAAGCATTCCACGTCACCAAGACTTAAGAAGGCCCGCCAATTGCGCAGCAATGTGAAAGTGATGCTGACTGCTTTCTTTGACACCCTCTGTGTGGCAGACCACGAGTACGCACTCTACAGGGTCAAACAATGACCAAAGTGTACTACAGGGATGTCCTCCGTTGCCTACGTGATGCTGTGCGGCGCAAGAACCCGGAGCTGAGGTCAACAGGAAATTGGTGCACCCATCGCGCCAATGCTCCTGAACAATCCTCGCACTCCAATCAGATTTTTTGGTGAAAAACCAGACTACTGTAGTTCAACAGACTCCTTACTGTCCTGATATGGCCCCTGCGATTTCTGGCTGGTTCCCAAAATCAAAAGGCCATTGAAAGGAGCGCGATTTCAGACAAGGAAGAACATTATGGCTGCAACGACAGCTGAGCTAAACTCCATTCCGAACAGGGCCTTTTCGGAATACTTCCCACAATGGCAGCACCGCTGGGAGAAGTGTGTGGAGTCCCAAGTAGACTACTTTAAAGATGACTAGGTTTGCAACGCTCCAGTCATGCAAGTTTTTTTTCAACGGCCAAAGGTCGGATACTTTTCTAACAGACCTCGTATATAATTAATAATCGTATTATTTGTACCCAGCAGTTTCGGTTTCGGTTCGTAGTTGCCAGGTTTTGCCAGGCTTTTACATGACGTCAAAAACCAGACAATGCGTTGTCACGTGGGTCCGGAAAGCCGTGACGTTGTTGTAGGCATGTCGTCTGCTTGACACGCACGTGGTGCGCGCAAACACGGAGAGCCGGACGGAGGGCAAGTCGCAATGCCGAACACCTCCCAGTCGGAAAGAAGAGTTTTATTTCGGCGAAGACACCGATTATGAGGAATCGCGGGATGACGCAGACGAGGAACTACACTAGGCCGACGGGACCCCGATGCCGACGCGACAGCGAAGCCGACGGTCGCGTCGGCCAACGTGGTCGTTCCCCAACTAGCCAGTCACACTGCACCGACGACGACGACGATGCCCCAACGACCAAGCGTCGTCCTAGTGCGACAACGCCGCCAACCAAAGATGCCGACGAGACCCGTCGGCCGACGTGTCTTGGGCAGACCGGTGGCCGAGCGAGAACATTCGCCAACCAAAAGCAAGCAGCGAGCTCGGAGCGCTAAGTGCAATCGTTATTTAGACAAATAATGCACGCGCAGCAACATTCATTCAGCCATATGGCCACTTGGCCGACGCGCCGCACCGATCGTCGCTCGCGAACCGCCGCCCCACTGCAAGCAGGGACACGGAGCGGTGAGCATCGCTGCGCCGCTCTACCCAAGCTCCGCCCACAACCGGTGTCGCACTTCGCCGCCGTGCAGCAGTGCCTGAGCGCTGTTTGGGATGGTGTACAAATCTCATAAGAAAAGACAAGATCGCCTAGTTATCAGAAAGACTGCTCGAGCAGCGACAAAGCATGCCTGCTTATGTTTCGAGCTTTCGCCAACGGCATCGCTCGCGGGCGCTCCGGGCGACGAGCTCTGCTGCTGCCTTGTTGCCGTGGTCGTCACTAGGCCTATAGCCTCTTCCGCATCGAAGCCACAGCGGCCGGCGCTTCGGAAGTCGCCTGCGCTATAATAAACGGTCTACTACACATCACTTTACTGTCAACAGCATCATCTCACAATAAAATAATAGTATGGTAAATCTCCGCGACGCCTTCAGCAGCGAAGCGAGCGGGCGCCAGGCGAGCCGGACCCCAACGTCGGGCCAGCGGCAGCTGCGAGGCGGTTGTGGCAAGAAGTTTGCTCGTATCACAGTCGTTACCTTTGCCAGCAGCTCAGTATTGGTCAGCGATCCTCAAATATGACACATTTTTCACATTTCTTATCCCAGGGTTTATTATTTACGTCAAGAACACACTTTATCTCGTTTTTATGACGCCGGCAGACGGGGATCCAGGCTGGCCGGCCGGCATGATCGGCGTACTTCACGTTCGCACAAGAAAATACATAACATCAATGATACCAGAGAATGCTTCCTAGATTAGGGCACTGGCAATATGCCTGTGCAAAAGTGGATCTTTCGGCAACGACATCGCCTGCGGCAACGCCGGGCGTAAAGCACCGTCGCATTCGCGAGCGTGCAGAATAAAAAGACTCGTGAGCACTCGTAACCAAGGTTGCTAGGCCGCGAAACCGCAAAACTTGGTCCCGTACGTCATAAAACTGTGCAATGATGTAGGAAATACTTGCTTGTGTTTTCTTCTCTGTTCCTACGTCACATTGGTGCACTAGCGATGGCTCAGACTTCAAGAGTGAGCATTTTCACAAACTTAAAAATTAAATTAAAATAAGTTCTAGACCTCCCTTAAATTTAATACTTCGCTCTTATGGTCCTCACATACAAAGGAAACGTATGACAGTCTTTTGTACAACCTTGAAATTTGATGTCTCTACCCCTTTAAGTTCCACCTTAAGGGTTAGGTCCCTTCAGCGGCATGAGGTCCCCTTTGCGTGTCACTTGCAGACACGGACATGTATTCTTGGATCTTATCACATCACATAACGCTAAACCTATGCTTACAATCCTTCGCCTAGGTTCTGCCAACGTGCCCATATATGCGGAATCGATCGTTCTCTACTTTACTTTCATAGTTCGCGGTAAGTCCTCACACCGCTCTTGACGCAATGGTGCAATGGGTAAGCGGTGCGCCACTGCCCTGCTAAACGGCTATTTCAAACGCAGCCACCGGTGAGGCCTGTGAGGCCTCGGTTGCTGTTCGCGAACAACCTCTCGCTACCAGTGAATTAACTGCCCCCTGCCACGGTGTGCAGTGTCCTCACAATTCGGCGGGCAGGTTGTGATGACGTCGGAAGGTCACGTGACCTGGGTGGTAGGCGGGCCACCTTTTTTTCGACGTGGCAGCGACGCCTGGGTTTCCGCTGAACAAGATCCCTAACGCTGCCACGTTAAATACCTATTGCAAGGATCCGTTCTTATACGTGCCATGTGGCGTGCTTCACGACATGACAGAGGGGCGGCTTGGAAAGCCACCGCAAGCCACCGGATCCCACGCTCAAGCACATAAATATGTTCTCCTCGCCCCGAGGTTTCGTAGCGCTAGCGCTGGCGGCATGTGTTGTCCCATCGAACCTCCGTCTGGCCCTCATCCCAAGAAACATGTCTCCTATCTCACACACGGGCCGCCGGGAGGCCCACGGCTTACACTCTTAAAAAAAAGTTAGTCAAAAGGTAGTAAGTGCAGCAGCTACTAACTCTGACTTGGTTTCACTACTTTTTATCAGCTATTTACCTCTTCAAGCGTATACTTAGTAAAAGTAGCCTTCGTTACCTTTTTACTAATTATGGTCGCTAGTTACTACCTAGTTAGTAACCGTTTCTTTAACCCTAAAATAAAGTCAAATAATATAACTGACACAGACTGTCGTGCCTATAAATTGGTTTTGTAATTAAACATTAATGCATGGGCATACGGCTTTGGCAGACTAGGCAGTTTCTACAATCTCAACGTCATAATTAACGCTGTTACCTTAGCTCGACCGGTACGAACCACTATAGCCCGTAAATGAGACTCTGATTTACGGAGTATATAAGACTGAGAAAAGCTACATGTGCACGCGCAGTGCGCGATTGTCACTCTTTCGGATTTGTGCTTTTCCTGCATTCTGAACCTTTGTGTGCGCACGGTAAGATTATTGATGCCATCACCTCGCATAATTTGTACAAGTAATGCGCGATAAGCTTAACTCTAAGTGTGTGATTTACGGCCAGCACGCTCTGATAGCTCTGTCTGGATTCGGGAATTAGTCAAATTTACTATGAAGCTTTTTGTTATTTTTCGAGTACGCCTAAATTTGACATGCCACGCCAGCACGCCGTACGATGAATCTAGCAACATATGCGAGTTTCTATTCATATTCTTAGTAAATACTACTAGCCTCCCGTTACTAACTACGAGTAGCAGCCGTTACTAACTCAATGGGCTAGTAACCTTCCCGTCACTAACTGCAGTTACTAACGGGGTAGTAACACACGTGACAACCAGTTACTACCCCGAAGTTAGCAAGTACTACTAACTTTTTTCTAAGAGTGTACACCGTCCTGCCTCCCCTTTGTGCAGTACGGATCAGGGCCGGATAAAGAAAAATGGGGGCCCGGGGCTAATGCGCATGTAGGCCCCGTCACCCTTTCCCTCCACTGACCCCTCTGCACCTGCTACACTACTGGAATATACCCATGTTTCACTGTAATTTCACCTAATTAAAAAGAACGAAGTGCGATCAATATGATTCATGCAACAGTGAGGCAGTAGCATTAGTTTCACAGCACACAAAACACAACGCGACTCTAGAAACGCGCGACACGTGTCCGTCTTTGGCCGAGCGCCGAAAGTCACGAAAGAGCCAGGTGAGCCGACCGACAAGGTGAGCCGACCGGAAGCCCCGCAAGTTGTCGGTCGGCTCACGTGGCTCTACCGTGCGCGCGCCGCCTGCTCTCCTCTTTCAATTGCACCATACACAAGCAGAGAGACGGGTTTTTGTTGGCAGCATTGTTTTAATGCTAACGCATTAAAGCAAACCACGCTGAGCTAGCTTCCTACAGTTGAGCTGGGTGCTCCGGCAGCGACTAGGAAATAGAAACGCTCGTTAATTATTGCCCCGAGAGGGTATTAATGAAAATTATGAAAATTAGCGTGATTATACGATAAACGTTTACTACTGCCCTTATGGAGCACATTTCAAGAGCAAAAATGAAGACCTGGTTCAGTGGTGAGCGTGCTCGGCTGCTGAGCCGAGCACCCGGGTTCAAACCCAGCCACACAGCGGCCTAGTTTTGATGAAGGCGAATGCAAAAAGGCGCCCGTGTGCTGTGCGATTTCAGTGCACGTTAAAGATCCCCAGGTGGTCGAAATTATTCCGGAGACCTCCACTACGGCACCGCTTTTTTTTGCTGCCGTGGTGGATCAGCGGTTATGGCGCTCGGCTGCTGACCCGAAAAATGCGGGTTCGATTCCTGCCAAGGCGGTTGAATTTCCATGGACGCAAAATTCTAGAGACCCGTGTACTGTGCGATGCCAGTGCACGTTAAAGAACCCCAGGTGGTCGGAAATTTCAGGAGCCCTGGAGAGTAATGAAGCTTGAAACGGGCACGCTACGGCAATATTAAAAAAAAACCAATGCGCCAGGATACGCTAGTGGCGCTATTACAATAGCGCACTAACTGTAACCAAAACAAAAACGGCCGTTATCATTTCGAATAAGAAGTCATCACGAAAAGCACTATGCACAAAACATTGGAGAAGCAACATTTACACAACGCTGAAAGCGTGTCGCTTCTTCCAGACAGTTTTGAGTAGTTGCGCTGCTAATCGGAAATGGATCCAAAAAGTCCCACTCTGTATATTAAGGCGAAAGCCTTTTATGGCTCATACTCGCGGCCAAGGTCACGTCCGGTGTAACGCTGTCTTGCACGAATAACGCGGCCACTAACCAGGATAGGAGGAAACGAATGGTAGCATCAGACATAGTGGAAAAAGTGTAACCCCGACGCCAAGTTCGATGACTGTAGAGTGAAGAGTTAATTAGTTGCAGACAATTATGACGAAAAAAAGAAAACAACGAAATGCGTCGATAGAGCGCGGACGTCGATATAGCGACGTGAATGGTGTGACGTCACATCCACCGAAAGTCGTCACAGCATAGTGAAAGTTGTCACAGAATGGGTGGAAAAACGCCGGATTTGTGTCAAATTGGATTGAAAATTGTGTAATTAAGCGTAATTAGTGCTTAAGATAACCGGAAGATCTACAATTTCAGTAAAAATTGCTCAAAAAACGAGGGAAATGGATGATGACGTCACATCAGACGGAAAGACGTCGAAGCAGTGTGATCCGCCACCAAGCAACAACTGCGGTCGCGCTGCGCATGCGCAACGTGACGTCACCGCTTTCTCTCGCCACGCTCTTCTCCCGTGTCATGAAATGAATTCAAGCACGGCAAATTCAAATCAGTGCAGCGAGTTGCAAACGGCTTTCGCCTTCCCGCGCTTAAGAGATATTTAAGTGCCTCCGACGAATTTTTTGTTGATATCCGCTATTCTGTCGTATTAATTTCACCTATCGACTTAATTACGTGATTGCATTCGCGCGCCCGAAAGAACCCCAGGTGGTCGGAATTTCCGGAGCCCTTCTGTCAAAAAATTCGGCGCACTTCTGAAACAAACAAAGAAAACACCGCCGCGCGCACGGTGTCTCGCCCGCGCGAGCCGAACGGGGAAGAAGGAAAACCCCCGCTGGGCGCATGGCTCTCTCTCCCCTCCACCACCGCTCACCGAAACGGCGTGCGCCGAGGGAATGAGTCATCCATGCCGAAGATTGCTCTCGAACATACGAGTCGTTTCTTCCGCTGACGGGGGGAAAAAGGCGCAGCCTTGCGTGCACTAAGACACGTCCGCCTCCTCTGCACTCGGACGTCGGCGACGGCGCCACGCCAGAACACGCTCGAAACTTCGATATACGACCCCCGTACTCTGACCAATGGGGATGCGCGGCCGGCGAGAGAAAGGAAGGGAAACTACACGGGAGATGCTGAGTGTATGTGCGCGCCTACTTTGGCGCGTAGAACAAGCAGATGTGAGAGCGAGCCTGATGGAGGAAAGAAGGAAAAGAGGAGAGGCTGCTACTTCACATTTTTTGAAGCCCATGGAGGAAGGAAAGAAATAAGGAGAGGCCCTGACGTCACGTTTTGTGAAGCCTCCCAGCAACCGGAAGTTGGCGTGTCTCTCCTCCTCCGCTCTGTCCTTCGCCTTTTCTCTCTCCGCGGCTCTACCTCCTCCGCGCCGCGCTTGGATCGCGCGCGTTTATGCGTTTATGGCTCAGTCAGCTGACATCGTGCCGCGGGAAGCGAAACTTCTGATGTGAATGCGATAGTTGCTTGCGCGAGCGTGCTTTTGTTCGACGGCCGCGACTAGGTCCGCGAGCGTGATCATGCCCAGCTGCTGCGTTCCGGGCTGCAAGTCACGTACGCGACTTAAGGAGCCGGGTGTCACTTTCCACGAGTGAGTATTTTCGTCTGCTGCGCTGCTGCGTTAACTAGGATGATCGGCGAAAGCATGCGTGTTCTCGTTCTCTTGAAAGGTTTCCCAAAAAGGGATATCGGTGGAAGGAGTGGGCCGACGCCGTGCGATTTCCTGGGACAGACTGGGAGCCTCCGAGGCATGCATGTGTCTGCTCCAAGCATTTTATGCCGGAGCACTTCAGCCGCTCATCGCCGCGGCTCGTTCGATTGACATATGATGCAGTCCCTACGCTCTTGGTAAGAAAGAACGTGGCATCAAATTTGTGTTTATGCACATGCATGGACGTACATGTGTTACTAATAGCGTTTTTAAGGTGTTGACGGAGCTTTCAAATCACCAAAATCCTGAAAAAAAATAGATAACGTCAGATTTGGTATCTATAAGACCTTTTTAATCACATCCCGAAAAACTTTCTCCGAAAACAGCCCAGAAGTGACTTAAAAATATTTTTGTGATTGTAGAAAGTGTAGCACCACAACGGCTTCACGGATTTTAATGTCATTTGTCGCATTCTGTGCTTTAAAATTTGTTTACGAAGTGACGTTTAGATATATTTGAATTATTTTCTCATTTCTTAAATCCATCACTAATTTGTCATAACACTAATGAGTGCATTGTACAAGCGTGGATATAACATTCTGTGTAGAAAAACATGCTGCTAAAAATATTTGGAGAATGTCACTGCATGAACATTTCCTTTGGGTAAAACTTAGCAGACTGCTACTGTGTCTTGTTGTCACGGCAGGTTTTCTGCGAATTTGGTTGATCCATGACACACATAACAATTTATAACGTCATAACTACTGAAAGATATTTGTGTGAACTTTTGTATTTAATAAGCATTCCGTGGACTTAATTTCCATCTAGCATGCCAAATTTCATTACACTATGCAAATAAATAAAAATGGCACTTCCAAAACCCATGACCCCTTTAATAATAGCAGTATCTTCATTTAGCATTCAAGGAAATAATTATAGCAAAATCAGCCCATCTAAGCCAGTGGTAGCTTGTGTGACGCGGTCTGGCATTGTCAGCTATGCAATGTATACATATGTGCAATTTAGATACCAACAATGAAGAAAAAACAATAACAGCAGTGGTAATAAAGATAGTAACAGTAATACATGTAGAAAAGGTATTACAAGGCACTGACAAGGCAATATAATAGCATGCACAATGCCATTCCAGCCACCGCTATATGTATATCCCAGGAAGTGAGTATTTGGCAGCTGCGGAAAATTTTTCGGCTTCTCGGTTTATAATTGCAGGCTGAGGGAGTATTGTCATAATGATTGTTTTCATTTTAACTGGCAGTATTAATTAGTTGAAACTTCATAATAGCATCACTATTGCAGTGCCACCACCACGCTTGTCTGCAAATGTTTACTCCTCAGATACCAGAACTCGCACAGCAGTCAGCAGCTGCATCTTGTTCTTTGAGTGGAGCAATTTCAAGCTTGGAGGCGACTGCGGAACAGACCTGTGATCCCTCTCAAGCCTCTACCTACACTGAGGTAACCTAGTTGTAAACCTAGTTTTCAGCTTTGAAGAAGCATACAGCTTTGCTTTTTGCTGAAAGTGTAAATTCTGGTTTTCATTGTTCCCTTAGGAATTGGCACATTTGAGTGATGACAGCCCACAGGGGACCCCCTCGGGGCTTTCTGCACTGACCAGTAGCCTCCTTGAAATCCCGGAGTTGGCACAGGTAACCGGTTTGTTCACTACTTGCGTGTGGCTCGTGTTGGGAATGGCAACACTTCCTGTTTTCATTCAGCAAAAAGCAAAAGTTGTTTTCTAGTAGATCCACAACTTTTTTAGGAACCCATGGTTCCTGGGGAAGAACTTCACCATCCAGTGAGCAGCGGAAGTTTTCCTAAAACCTCCACGCTCACTCGGGTAACTGGATTGCTATAAGTACTCAGCCAACAGCCTTTCGCTGCAATTTGAGTTCATACAATTGTCATCTTAAATGGAACCATGATTTACACAGGCATTATTCTAACAGGCTCCTAGGCTTCTGGGGGACGTCACCAGTCTAGATGCCTTGCCATCGACCTCTGGACACAGTCTTCCTGGCCCTTCAGCATTTGCAGAGGTAATAAGATATTGGATTGCAAACTGTACAGTGAATTATACATTGTTCTTTTTTCCAGTGCATTATTTGAAAATGCTTGAAATATTGTTACAGTAAAACGTCTTTTCACATGACTAATTGCTGCTGTTTGTACTCCAACAGAATTATCTCTTTTTGGTGTATGCTCCTTGAATTTAACGCACCAAAAGTATTGTTGATGCACCTCAAAAAACTTTCAGTTGATGAGAACCAACTGCCATTGTCTAAATTATATGCATGTTGATTATGGCTGACATACTGCGACATTTCTTTATTTTTAGGTCAGCTTTAGTGGGCCATCAGAGGAAAATAAATCTTCGAACAACGGACATGATGTGAGTAAAATTACAAGCTGTGACTGCAAATCATCTTTCTGTATACCTTATACTTCTCTTAATATGGCAGAGGATGGCTTGGGAATCAAATAATGTCTCTTGAACATCAATTTGTGCAGGAAATGCTGCCTTCACAAACCCAGAGTTCTGTTCGAACACCAAGAAAGAGAAAGCAAGTGATGGTAAGTAAGGCAGGCAGGCAAGGTTAATCTGAAAATGACGTACAATACCAAAGCTTTTGCATGCGTGTGTATGTGTGTGTGATTGGCTTATTTCTGGCATGTGCTTATATTACTGTAACCTATTGACAGTGCATATGCTAAGGGGGCATGAGTGACTGGATCAGCTTGATTTTGCGCCCATGATTCTTGCTAACACACTTAACACATTTGTATGCTCTTTTTTTGATCAATAAACCAATGAATTTTTAAGTGTGTGAGTGTCCTCCACGCCAAGCTGAGGGAACTGCTGTCAGATCTCTTGGCTTTGAACTTGGGTGCCAGCAGCACAAGCATCGGTGAGTCCAAAGAAAATTTTGTTGCTACACCTTAGAGCAAACCTCCTGTATATTATCATTGATGAACGTGCACGTGGCTGGACCTGAGCAGCCTATAATTGCAAACGATGACTAAATTTTGGTTCTGCTTTATAGGTTGACACTCCTGAAAAAGCTTTCCTGAGAGCACGTGCTACAAAGTTTGCCTCAGAGCACCTAAAAACTCAAAAGCAGATCAATCGGCTGCAGCAGTCTAGGAGAAGACTCCAGAAGCAAAACGCCGAGTTGAAGGCTGTGGTTCAAGCGCTACTGAGGCAAAACATCCTGCTGAAGGAGCAGGTGGCTGTGCTTGACACCCTTGGAGTAGCCAATCAACATCTATCCAAGCGCTCTGGGCGGGATGTGCCGAGGAAATTTTCACCCGAGCTGAGGGCATTTGCCCTGACACTCAATTTTTACTCGCCACGAGCGTACAATTACGTAAGACAAGTCTTCGACACCTGCTTGCCCCACCAAAGAACACTGCGAAATTGGTATCAGACTGTAGACGGCAGTGCTGGCTTTTCAAGTGAGGCATTCAGTGATCTGAAAATTAAATGTGTTGAGATGAGCAGCAAAGGCCACCAAACTGTGTGCAGTCTGATGGTGGATGAAATGTCAATCAGGCAGCAGGTTCAATGGAACCGGTGCAATTTTGAGGGGTTTGCTGACATGGGCACAGGAGTTGATGGTGACTGCCTGCCGCAGGCAAAAGCTGCTTTTGTTGTAATGGCAGTGGCCATCAACGGACGGTGGAAGCTGCCCCTCGGATACTTTTTTGTAGACGGCCTTGTCGGTGAGCAGCGAGCTAATTTAGTCACACAGAGCCTCCTTCTTGCCCACGATGCTGGGGCAATGGTTGTAGCTTTAACGTGCGATGGAGCTCCAGCAAATATAGCCATGCTGCAGGAGCTGGGTTGCAGCTTCAGAAATGTCGGCCAACTGAGGACAACATTCCCTCATCCTGCCACCCAAGAACCAGTGGCAGCATTTCTTGACCCGTGCCACATGTTAAAACGTGTGAGAAATGCTCTTGCGCACAAAAAATCTTTCATTGACAAGAATGGGAAGGCAGTGGCATGGCAGTATATTGAGCGCATACATACTTTGCAACAAAAAGAAGGGCTTCACTTGGCCAACAAGCTGCGCAGAGCACATATTGAATGGCAGAGGCAGCCGATGAAGGTCAGGCTTGCGGCCCAAGTTATGAGCATTTCTGTGGCCACAGCACTTGATGAATCTCGAGTGCTTAAACTAGAAGGTTTTGAAGACAATCAGCCGACTGAAAATTTTTTGAGGTGCATCAACAATACTTTTGATGCCTTAAATTCAAGGAGTATACATCAGAAAGGCTTCAAGAAAGCTTTAAATGAGCGAAATTTTCAAGATATTGAAGCTATGTTTAAAGACTCAATCATTTACCTTTCATCATTGAGGGAGTCTACTAGTGGCCACAGAATGATCGAGACGGCACGAAAAACAGGATTTTTAGGTATCGTAACATGCATGGAAAGCTTGCTTGCTCTCTATAATTTCACTGTCATGCAAAAGAAAGTCCTCAAATACATACCAGCTCACAAAATTTGTCAAGACCACCTGGAACTTTTTTTCGGACTAATTAGATCACATGGAGGCCACAATGACAACCCAACTACTTTACAGTTTCGTGCTGCTTTTAAAAGAGTAGTAGTCCAAAATGAGCACACTGATGCAGCAACAGGAAACTGTTTACCTTTGGAAACCACAGCAATCTTGTCATGCAGTAGTACAGTTACTGCTTCAGCAAGTGAGACACTAAATGCGTCAACAGATAGGAGGCGCATTTTGGATGCTGACACTGCTGCGCAACACCAGGTAGCCAGTGACCACGGCTATATCTCACATCCAGAACACATCAGTGAATGGGGCGACAGAGTTGTGTCATACATGGCCGGTTACGTTTCAGACAAGTTGCATAGTAAGCTGATGTGTGAACAGTGTACGGCAGCGCTGTTTGCATCTCGACCACAGGGTAGCTTATATTCTTTCATTAAGAGAAAAAGTAGAGGAGGGCTGACCTACCCATCAGATAGTGTTATTAAAATCTGCCGGAAATCTGAGTCTATTGTTAGATTGGCATTGCACACTAAAAATTTGTCATCAAAAACATTGTTAAATGACCTTGTACATGAAGTTTTGGATTCTTTCCAGCAAAGAGAGCTGTTTCTGGAGCTTCATGACCACATGTTTGACAGCTCTCCACTCGAGAATCATTATGTGCTTCTAGTGCAGAGTGTTGCAGAGTGCTTTTTAAACATGAGGCTCTATCATGCAGGCAAGCAGGTCACAGAAAGTTTTCAGGACAGCCACGTGCGACAGATTTTTAGGAAACTTACCCAATTTAAGGGCCAGTAGCAGGCACATAGCGAACAGTTCCTTTCCAAAACTGTGAGGTAAGGGAATGCATGTCCAATAGAATATTATTTTGGGGAGAGGAGGAAGGGGCTATCATCATTTCAGGAGGGCTCTGGCTATGTACTGTGGCCAGTAGTTTAAACTTGCATTATGATGGCGGGCTTTAATGACGCAAGGGCATCTCGGGCCCAATAGCACCAAATTTGCAGTAGTCGTAAATCCATGAGCTGAATGATCTGCCAGTTTTTGTGCATAAATTTTTTTTGTTCACCTGACACTCATCAATGACGGGTCCTGAAACCTGAATCCCTTCTTTCTGTGCATAGCATTCACTATGTTTACAGTTTGATTACATGCTCACTGTGCATGGTGTTTGGTTTTAACCGTAAATGGGTGGCCGGATTAATAGGGACGGAATTTCCCAGCTGCCGAGACAGGTGCTAAGCACTCGCGTTCTGTGATGGAGTGATTGCGCTGTTGGGCAGAGAGGAGGTGGCTGGCATAAGCGATGACAATGTTCTGTGCATAATTTTTTTTGTTCACCTGACACTCATCAATGACGGGTCCTGAAACCTGAATCCCTTCTTTCTGTGCATAGCATTCACTATGTTTACAGTTTGATTACATGCTCACTGTGCATGGTGTTTGGTTTTAACCGTAAATGGGTGGCCGGATTAATCGGGACGGAATTTACCAGCTGCCGAGACAAGTGCTATGCACTCGCGTTCTGTAATGGAGTGATTGCGCTGTTGGGCAGAGAGGAGGTGGCTGGCATAAGCGATGACAACGTTCTGTGCATAATTTTTTTTTTGTTCACCTGACACTCATCAATGACGGTCCTGAAACCTGAATCCCTTCTTTCTGTGCATAGCATTCACTATGTTTACAGTTTGATTACATGCTCACTGTGCATGGTGTTTGGTTTTAACCGTAAATGGGTGGCCGGATTAATCGGGACGGAATTTCCCAGCTGCCGAGACAAGTGCTAAGCACTCGCGTTCTGTAATGGAGTTATTGCGCTGTTGGGCAGAGAGGAGGTGGCTGGCATAAGCGATGACAAGTTTCTGTGCATAATTTTTTTTTGTTCACCTGACACTCATCAATGACGGGTCCTGAAACCTGAATCCCTTCTTTCTGTGCATAGCATTCACTATGTATATATAACTACAGTTTGATTACATGCTGCTAATGTAAATAATGTCGCCTATAGGTGTTTTCTTGCTGTATTGGTTGGTCAAGAGCCCAAATAAATGTTTCTGATCATGGAACTTGGTGCCACTGCATTACTTTATTTATTATACAGTTGATTGTGCACAAAACTTGAAAACAGACCCTGCGGGTCAGCACTAAGGGCTTGCAACAAGAGGTGGGAAGGTAGGTCAAGGGTGCCTCTTGCATATGACCGAGATGAACCAATTCCATCTTAGTTCCTGCAGTAATACCCCAGGGATTTGTAAACAAGACTGAGAAAGGTGGTGCACGCTGCAGAGGTTGCATCAGGCTATCGCGTTTATTCTGAGCATACACGCTAGACAAGTTGAACTTTATCTGCTGACCTTGACAATATTGACAAGGTGAGCACGGTTGAGGTTATGCTGCAGAATAAATCTAGGACACAAGTTTGGCCCGACCGCGTCGCTGGGTTAATTACCCCACGCGACTGAAGCTACAAGTTGCATGCGCGCCCATTATACAGGTTTCATGTGGTCTCACGCACAGCGTACCAGCAGTGCATTCAGAGACGTTTTGCACTTGATCCATTGCAATGCTAAACGCGCGCTGTGCGATTGCTGCTTGTTCTGGAGGTCGTCAGTGCTGCAGACGACGCGGATTTATAATTCTGATCAAATCAGGAAAATGCATCATACATGCAGACTTGGTATTAAATAATTGAAAAACAAGAATGTCATATACCATCTCTGCGCGAAATTCCACCGAGAATAAGCGAGGGTTTAACCGAGAGAAGTGTTTTACGGTGCGCGTTTAGCGTTGCAGCTATAGTGTACTAGAATTAGTACACTATAGTTTCAGCAGTGTATATGTCAGTACAACGCATTATGTATCAACCACGCAAGGCGACATCCATTTCAGACACAGACTTTTGTAGCGGGCTGCCGCAGCCGGACGCCTGTTGTTTAAGGGCTTCGAGAAAGCGCGCTGCTCGCCGCATTCGTTCCCTACGCACGGGCGTCGCGGTGAGCCCCATTCCGACGCCGAGAAATACGACATCGCAAAAGCGTGCCGCTCGGTGTTATCCTACGTCTGCTATGCGGTGTTGCTTTTGTCACACAGCAGAGCAACGTTGAAAACGCTGAAAGCATCTTTGCGTCTGCGTAGTTCGACAGGATGCAGTAGGCTGCTGCGGGAAACGATGGCTCGGCACCGCACAACTCAATCGCTCCGCATCACCACACTAGCTTTGACAAGAAAAATTGCCACTAAACGGCGATTCAACACATCCAGAAGTAATCCTCAATGTGTACGTAACGTCGCTAGGTGAGACGAGGCGAATTTCACACTCAAGACAAGGCCGAACACACCACCTCAAAAGCCCACTGACCACCACCGAGAAAAAAACACGGCCGACTCGCGCCCACCGCTCTCGGGCCCTTAGCAACAATGACGCCGTACGCCGTTGCTAGTGGCCCGAGTTTTCTTAGCAACAACGACAACGTTGCTAGTGGCCCGAATTTTAAGCCTAAATTTTGACGTCACTTCCGCCACATTTTCGCCAATGCATTGGGAATACGAAGGGCCACTCCTTAGTTGTCCTTCCTCCATGTTGAAGCCGGAAGCAAGGGCTCCGCCATGACACTTGGCCATTTTCTCAGCCAATGGCATGCGAGCGCCGCGAAGATCAACGCGAGCGGCGCGAGCAGACGATTTCGCGCCGCGCCAGGCTGTCGGCAGCTGACAGACACGGCGGAAAGTGAGACTTCTGCTCCCATTGACAACAAAGACGCTGCGATACCCAGCTGCTGCGTTCCTGGATGTTGGTCGCGCACGCCAGGACAAGAACCGGGGGGTCACTTTCCACACGTAAGTATACTGCATTTTGTTTTCGTATTTAATTGACTGCGTAATGAGTAAAATGCATGCTCGCAGAACATAACGCACGACACGGCGTGAACGTGGTATTCGTACCGCCCCGGTCTTATTGGTGGCTCTTTGTCCGAGTGCAGTGAATAATTGTTTTCAAACAGGTTTCCGAAAGATCCAGAGCGAAGGAGGCAGTGGACTGAGGCCGCTATAGACCAGGCCAAAGCGACTGGGAACCAACAAAATGGACCTGCGTATGTTCAAAACATTTTCTGCCCGAGCACTTTGATCGGATGTCGCCGCTCGTAGTTCGTATACGTGCGGATGCCGTCCCCCTTCAGGTGAGGAACCACCTCGATACATTCTCAAGAGATTGGAAAGAAATGCTCTTATTGAGACGGTGTATAGCTTGACTGCATGTATGCTTTCAATATGACGTTGTAGGTGTTCATGCAAGAAATAGAATGATTTGCGAATAAATGGCTTTAGCTAGACGTTATGATCGAGTAGCGCGGCTACAGTATTCCCGCACTGATAAAAAGTAATTGTGTCATTACTGCTAAACTGGCTGCGGTTTATATATATGGCTCTCATGAAATTCTGCTTACTGTACATGATTATTTATTTATTAGCGTACGCACTCCCTCAATAGAAGAAAATAAAAAGAGATACTTGTCATCTATAGCATCGAGCACACCACAGTTTCTTTGGGGCACATTTCCATTTGATAGTATTAATTGTAGTGTGCAAATGTTTGCGCCTAGCAGTGTTTGCGCCTAGCGCCTGTATGGCGGTGCATTTTTTTGTTGTTATCTCGGCCATAGCGCCTGGGAAGGGTCACTGTTTTATAACTAAGAGAGCACTGTGATTCCTTAAAACTATAGTTCGTTTACAAAGGGGATCAGAAAGAAGTTCCATAAGGCATAGAGCACCGTACGTATTTGCTCGCGTAATTTGCGCACGTTTTTTTCTTTAATTAGGGCTCCAAAAAGAGGGTGCGCAATTTACGCGCAAGCGAGTCATCCGAACACGTCCTAAAAAAAAAAGGTTGGCACCCCTCGCAGGCAAACAAAAAGGTTGACTCGTCCGCCCCGCCCACGCTATGTAGCTCCCCGCGGGGTGGCATGACGGCACGTGCTTAGCTCAAAGCAATAAACGCGCAAAGATTCAGTCGCGAAGTCAGCAGTGGGAGGAGATAACGGGCAATAAAAAGGGGCCCTTGCGTGTGGCCCGGCTGACTAGCGGCAAACCGTATAGCAAACGGTACGGTAGAGTTTTGGATTTGGGGCGCGCGCAGCTGTTCGTCCGGGATAGCGACCGCCAGCGCGAGCAAGCCGGGTAAACGGCGCAGAGTACGCACCCGCGTATACATGCTGGTGGTCTGGCTCAGCATAGAGCGCAAAATGTGCGAGTATTTTTTTTTAATCCAGTTAAATGTTTTAACTTTTTGGGGTGCACAATCTAAGTGCGGACGCAAATTACACGAGTAAATACTGTAAATGTCTGTCTTTGTCAAAATAAAATTCTATTCAAACGGCCGCTCACAATTTAGAGTACATTATAACCTGTCACACTGAGTATTGAAAAGAATAGCTTTGTAATGTGAATGCGTCATGTACACCACCGACTTAGGGTCATGCTTGATGGCAGTCACTGTCAGTTTTTTCAAGAGTAATCAGGGCTTTGATTTAGCTTGATTGCTACTGAATCAACCAGAAATTACCTGCTTCCTAAAATCAGATTTTTGTCTTTTGTGGTAAATGAACGATACGCACATTTTCAAAAAGAAGTCAGTTAAGTAACATCAGCAGTACATGTCCAGAGTGCAAATGCTAGTTCTTGTTCATGAATCTGTATGCTGTAGCTTCACAGATGGACATGTACTATTGGTCACTGATGTTCAAGAATAAGGGCTGCAGTTAGCAGTCTCCCAGAGCTTTCTTTAGCGTGCCTGCACTACTCTCTTTTAGGGTACAGGGTGACTGAAGTATCGTATTTTGTAAAAATATGGAGTGCATATTTTTCATACTATAGAAGCCGGAATAATCAAGAGAGTAATTAGTGTACCATACTTACAATTTTAGTTCTAGATATTCAACACAACTGAAGGTGATTTTGGCCTTTCAAACTAGTAGTGTCAAAAGGGGGTGATCATCCCACTGCACGCAGCAACAGAGTAAGCACTAGCATATAAGTTCTAGCATATAAGGGGATTCTTTACCACCCAACATTTTTAAGAGCAAAGATTTTGTGAAAGGACTAGAAAGCCATATTTTGCATACTTAACATATCCTGTTTTCCTTCCAGAAGAGTTATTTGTGATGCATTTTGCATTCTTATCATACATGAGGTGTGTTGTTGCCATTTATTACCCAATGTTAGTTTTATCATATAGTTGTTCTTTTAAGAAATGTGTTGTTTCCCATGGGTTCTTCCTCGCATTGTATATGTTCTTGTATGCTACATTTGTATGCCCATCCTGCTTGGGCCAAAACATTGGCTGCAGTATATGTAAATAAATAAAAAAATATATGTTTTGCAACCTGCAACAAATTGATCATCTTAAATGATGAAAACACTTTTCCACATGCACTTGGTACATATGCATACAGAGGAAAACCTTATCATTCTACCAGCCGCAATTTGTACACTATATTAATCATTCTTTAGCTGTCATCATGCCTTAGTTGCGCACAGCTCAAATGCCCATCTTATGTGCAGACTATGTTGGTTGGCTCGTGGTTTTGACAAGTATAAAACAGCATGTGCACACAAGTACCACATAGCACGCAACAAACAGAAGAGAAAACTATGTTATTTATATACTGATCCAGGCTAGGCAGATAAGAGTCGAATACAACAATGCAACAATAGAAATAGTGTCAGCAGGGTACTCTCTTTCTTTGCATATATTACAGAAAGGAATACATGAAGCAGAAGGGAGGGAAATGATTCACTTTTTCCACCAGCTGGGACAACTGTTACCAATTTTTCAGGTCACTTCCACACAGTGCTCCAATTACTTTGCATTTACATTGCTTAAATTATATCAACTTTGTGATGCAGAAATAACTACCGAGAAATGAAAGCTTTCACACAATTTGGCAAGAATGGTCCACAAATATTTTTCTGTCTCAAAGCCCTCATTTACTGCCTTCCTATTTGTTTTTACTCTCTCTGATCGAATAGTTCATGGTTGCAAAGTGATGTAATTCAGTTGTGCATTTCTTCTTCTTTCTAGTATATTTGTTGAATCCTTTTTTATGTGTGTTCTCCTTCCATACACGAGTGTTATCACTTTTGTTAAAAGATTTTGCTTGCTTCACGTAGCAAGCTATGTTTTGTAATAAGTGTTAAGCTGTATCAAACCTTTTTAAGGCTCATAATTTGATTTTCCAATAAACTACAAATTTTGGACTTCACTAATGCGTTTAATCAGCTGAATGCAAGAAACTGCAACTCGGCGAGATGGTCGCAGGTCGACTCGGCATCTCGGTAAACGGTAAGTTGAGAGGTATAGTCTACGTAAAATGTTTAGAGCCCAGTGGGTTCACTTCCACACTTTATAATGGGACTCCAGGAGCATTCATGGATGTCCTACCTATTGCAGGAGGCAGTAGCAGAAATCTTCTTATGACCAGGAAATTTGGAGCGCTAGATATCCATTAAGAACGACAGAGTGTGGCTAAAAAGAAAACCCCCCTGGGCTCCAAACTTTTGACAAAGGCTGTACACTCAATCTTACAATGGCATGGCCTTACACTTCACCACCCTTAAGCGCAAATGTTTTAAACCTAACACTGCGCATCCTAAACCCGGCTATGTGTCCTTACGCTCGCACAACAGCACTCGATCGAGACAACCGCGCGGGTCGGTCGATCCACAGGGTCCATATCGGAGAAAACTTGCACGCAGTTGACATATCGCTCGCACAGCGTACAGTAAATAGATATGGTACGCTTCAGACTGCTTCGCGTATCGCTTTGCTGACGGATACCATCGGATGCGGCGCGGCTTTCTTGGCCCTGCACGCTTCGGTGAGCACACCGCGGCCCACGCATATCGGTCGCCAACAATTGTGACCGTCATGCATAGGGGAATGTAGACGCAACGGGTATACTTACAAGGACACGGCCTGGACGAGTTTGTATTTATTCGTGGTTAAAACAGAACGGGAAAAATACACAAAAATGAAGGAACACGTATACATACACAAAACAAGCGCCGACTCGCAAATGGCTTTTTCTTCCCTCGCTGCTGTAACCATATAAACCAGCGTGTCACCGTCGTCTACCGCTTTATGAGCCGTCGGCACTGTCAATTTCTCCTTGGAAGAAGACTAGCAGCGTTGAGGGACGCAACCGCACAAAACGCGAAGCCGAAAAAGAATAGCGAAGCTGCAGCGCGAAGCCCTTTCAGAGAAAGCTGTCGCGGGCTTCCAAAACAACCGCTTTCACCAAGACGGCATCATGAATGAACTAAGTGCACAGCAATGAATACCGGCACCGACTACAGGCCTCTGGAACTTTGTGCCTCCCGCGGACCACAACGATTGAATAAAAATGCGAATTTCCAACTCTACTCCACCGGCTCTGCCGAGATCGGTGATGTGTGAAGCAGACGACGCCGCTGCGCCCAACGCTGCTATTGGCTGCGCCGTCGGCCAAGAAATCCCAGTAGGCCTTGCAAAACCACGTGACTTCCTGCACGTTTTTTGTTACACGGCTCGGATAGCGACCCTTAGCAAAAACTAATACGTTTGGAATATACGGTGGACTATTTAAAATGTATTTTAAACATATTTTGTATTCATGAATGCACTGAAATTATGTCGGAAATACGTTTCTGAAATTTCATGCTTGGCATTCGAAATATATTTTTAAAATGTGCCAAAAATACCTCACTTAAAGCATACTTCGAGCACTTTTCAAATACGTGAAAAAATATGTATGCAGTTTTAGCATCTTGTCAGTGTATTAAAAGTGTATTTTCGGAAATATGAAATTAATTCATCGAAAGTATACTTCAATAGCAACAAGTATAGCAACAAGTGCGCGTGCGCGCCTAACGGAGCCATCGACCGGATATAAATCAGAAGCAGCTGGCGAAGCGGTCATTTGGCAGCGGCGGCAGCACCCTGCGAGCATCACCACTTACACTGCTATCGAAACTATGCAGGTTAGTTTGTACCCATATTCTTCTATTTTATGGCGCTTGTGCTGCGGTCGCTGCCAAAGACCTGTAGTGTAGTGTTTTTTCCTATGTTGGTTCTGGCGACATCTTGTCGCAGGGAAAGCCATGTCTGACGTCTGCTGCACTTGTAATGTGGTCCTTCTTGAGAGCGAGGGACGCGTGGCTTGTTCAGAGTGCGCACGGGAGTACCATTTCGGAAAATGTGCTGGGATAGCGGAAAAGTCTTTCAAGGGAAAATCTGACGCTGCTAAGAAAGCGTGGCGATGCCAAGATTGTCGCAGTTCGACGTCACATGGTAGCTGCAGTGATGAAAGTAAGACCGATGGAGATATAAGGGCTATCCTTACATCTATTAATCTGAAGCTTGAAAGCCTACCAGCCCTCGTAACTCGAGTGGAAGCCATAGAGGAATCTGTCACGCACATGTCTGCCATTTTTGAAGATTTGAAAAAAACAATCGGTGTGCAAGACAATGAGATAAAAGTGCTCAGAAAGAAGGTGCAAGAACTGGAGGAAAGGGAAGAAAACAACCTATTAGCTCAGGTTCAGCTTCAACGAGAAGTAAATGAGCTTGAGTTTAGAAATAGGCAACTTAATCTTGAAGTTCATGGTGTTCCTTTTCGGAAAGATGAAAATTTGCTCACCATATTGAATGAGATTGCAGATAAGCTCGACACGCCTCATCTCGTCGAAGAAGACATTGTCTCGGCACACAGGCTGCCCGCTCAGAAAGATAAGACACCCGGCATAATCGTGCGCTTCACACGACAGGCGATCAGGGAATCGTGGTTGAGTAAGAAGAACAACCTAAAAGACAGTAAGCCAAAAATCTTCATCCAAGAAAACCTAACCAGGCACAACCGCGAACTGCTTCTAGCAACAAAAAATTGGGCGAAAGAGGCTGAGTTCAAATATGTATGGTACACCCATGGAAAGGTTCTTGTGCGGATGATGGATGGGGCAAACGCAATTCATATTAAATGCCTCAAGGATCTTGATCGCCTTAAGCCAGAATGAAGTATGCACTGAATGCTATACTTAAGTGAAAAGGGCAAAGATGTATGAGCACAACTTTTACTCGGCAGATGAGCTCAACATTACGGTTTCTAATTTTAGATCTTCCACACTGAAATGTGTACACCTAAATGCAAGATCTGTCCGCAACAAAACTTTTTCTTTAGAAGAATTCTTCAGTAAATTTTCTTTTAGTTTTTCTGTTATTATGTTCAGCGAAATATGGAGCACGAACGAGAGTGACGTTTTCAGAATGAAGGGCTACAATACGTACTATGTCAACCGCCCTTGTGGTCGCGGAGGTGGCATTGCAATCCTCACTTTGGAACAAATGGACTGTGAACTGCTTGATTCATTTAGCATAGTGACTCCAGACTATGAAGTGTTAACTTTAATTGCAGATAAGGTAATATATTCGGTCTGTTATCGACCACCAAATGGTCATATTTCATCATTTTTTGATTTTTATGAAGGCTTTCTTTCATTTGTTGTAGAGAACAAGTATAAGCTGATCGCAGCGGGTGATTATAATATTGATATGGGCGTTAACACTCCTATTAGTACAAATTTTAGCAACCTTCTCATTTCATATGGGTTTGACAACGTTATTAATGTACCCACCAGAATAACAACTGAATGTGAGTCAGTGCTAGACATATTTATAACAAACCTTTCATCGCAAGATATAAAAGCTGGTGCCCTATCGTGTTCCATCAGTGATCATCTTCCCGTGTTCCTTTTTTACGAGTTGCCCGCACTATAAACTGTTCGTCGGCTGACAGTCTTTACCAGCCAGTAACTGATTCGGCTCTCAATGCATTTAGAAGTGAGCTGCTGCAAATAGACTGGCGCGAAGTTCTGAATATACATGATGCTAACAACGCCTACAATGTTTTTTTAGATACCTTCAAAAGATTGTACAATGCTCATTTTCCTGTTAAGCGACGCAGAAAGAGTAGAAAAATTCGAAAGCCATGGGTTACACATGAACTGTACCAAGAAATGAGAGCAAAAGATAAGCTCTACAGACAGTTTTTAAACACCCGCAACGCTGATGATTTGACCGTCTTTAAAAGGTATCGGAACCAGCTAACGAAAAAGCTGCGCACTGCACGTAAAGAGTACTTCTCGCGTTTTTTGGACGACAAAAATGTGCCGAGTGAGTTGCTTTGGGACAAATTAAACACGCTACTGCGTCGCGATAACCAACGTAGCTGCATTTCTAAACTAACAATTAATGGCAAAGTTTTGCATGAGGAGGAACTGGCTGATGCTTTCAATAAATTTCTTACAAGTATGAGTACTCCACGCAGTTCCTCAAATGCATGTCGGTATATCAGCACGCGGAATGAAAAATCAATATTTCTACTGCCAGTGAACGAACAGGAAGTAATTTCAACAATAAAAAAATTAAAAAACAGCACCAGTAGGGATATAGACGAAATTCAAATAAAACCAGTAAAGTATGTCGCAGATGTCATAGCACCAGTTCTAACGCATATCTTTAATAAATGTCTGACGACATCGACATTTACTACTTCCGACTGCAAAAGTAGTAATGCTTTTTAAAAAGGGAAGCCGAAATGAATTGGGCAATTACCGTCCGGTGTCTATCTTACCTATATTTTCTAAGCCTCTTGAAAAAATAATTCACTGTAGGCTTGTAAGTTTTGCTGACCACTGCGAATTAATAACGAAACACCAGTTTGGGTTTAGGAAGAATATGTCTACTGAATTAGCTCTGCTTCACCAGAAAGAGTATATTTTAACGCAGTTTGAAAGCAAGGCAATAGTAGTCGGCCTATTTGTCGATTTTTCCAAGGCATTCGACTTGGTGAACCATGATGTTCTGCTGCAGAAGTTGGACTTTTACGGTATACGAGGGTGTGGATTAGAGTTATTACAATCATATTTATCCCATCGATGTCAAGTAGTCCAAATAAACAACTCGCGATCACCAGTCCTGCCACTGCTTTGTGGTGTCCCACAGGGCAGCATATTCGGCCCCTTGCTATTTAACCTGTATATTAATGACATTGTTAACATTAACCGGAACGCCAAATTTATTATATATTGTTGGAACCGGGGCCCACAAGCCCACCGCTGGAACCAGTGTTAAAGATGGGGCTTCTATCCCACCGCTGGAACCAGAGTTGAAGACGGAGGGGTCCTGGAGATGACTAACTCGTTTAGCCTCGCAGGTACCGGCTCCGAATGACGATGTCGGACTGCGTTATTGAGGAAACTGTACAGAAGGGTTTATTCTACATATTTACAGATGAGAATCGAATGCAATGCTATCGAATGCTCCGATCACACAACATCCCGTTAAATACGGTTCGCGTTCCCCAGATCCCTGACCGGGGAACTTGGTTCGAATAACGTTGTCCAATCGGATGGGCCATTGATGACGGTGGCGGTACCACCCACGGCACGGGGCGGTGCTGAAGCTCTCTCGCTCTCTCACAGCTCGGGGGATGAGAAGGGGAAGACAGTCATCAAACACAGATGCGTCACCTTGACCACTGCCGCAAGTGTTCTGTGCGTTGCCTCCGTGGGAAAGCAGAATCCCGCAGTCTCCTCGCAGGTGGTTGAACCTTCTCGAACTCCCCCGCCGGGTGGCCGAAGCACGAGACCCATTTGACGCAGCGTCTTTCAATTAGCAGCCTCGTTCCGCGTGACCTTGCGTAGATCATCCAGTCCGGTGACCCGAAGGTCGACTCGGCCAACGTATACCGCTGCTTCCGCCGTGCTGCTGTGCAAGCTCTCGCCGCATCTTTGCCCAACGACGACACTCGTTTGACAGTAATTTCTCCCAGGCCCGTGGGAGACAGCGTCCTTCGATCGGTTCGGAGGTTCGGTGATTTGGAGAGCAACAACCCCCGTCCGTCGTCGTCTATGCTTCTGCCACCGGCGCCAGGTCTCGTTGTCCACTCTTAACAGCTCGTCCGCGGCCCGAAAAATCTCGAATGGCCAGCGTTCACGACCGCTGGGCAGGAAGAGATGAGGCCGGAGTCGGGTGGAAGGGCTGGTTTCCAGAAATGGCATCCAAGCACGAACATTCAACAAAGAATGGCATCAGTGGACTGTTCCACAAGACAGGGCACTGACCCACAAGCAAGCGCTCGGAATTTGCCAAAGACCCACCAGGCTTCCCACAATGACAACAAATGTTTACTTAAACATGACTGAATTTTGGCGTAATTTTGGGGCCGAGAAAGCGCAATATATCCCCTTTGAAATCGCCAAAGACGGACTGCTTGGACCAAGGTTAAAAACAAAAACCCACACACAGTAGGTGGTCCTACCAAGTACTCCTGTCTACAACAATCGGCTGAATCCATCAGCATTTCCGTGCGGTTTTCCGTTCCTGAAACGCATCGAGAAATTCTGTTTTTGGAGAGCAGGACTCCGTCTAAGCAAGCGACCATTTTTGGGGGGACAAAACTGTCATAAGCATGTTTGAGACGATGATCAGTCTCAAATATGAACTTTGCGCCGTTCAAGTAGCGCTGGTAACCCGACAACATCTGTGCCGTCTAAACCAAACGCGCGCTCTTTGTCTAAAGCGCTTAACGCTTTTCTACATGTCAGCCTGCGGCTGACGTACTGAACATGGTGCTCTTCGTGGCCGTCGCCAACTGGACTTAATATAGCACCCAGTTCTCTATCACTGGCGTCACACTGAACTTAACTCTTCACCATAATAAGTGGTCCGAATCAAAGGTCTGGACACGAGCGCTTCCCCCAGACGAGTTTTCTTTTCGGTCATTTCAGTGTATGTCAGTGAGGCTCCCTTTTCGTAAGGTGTCAGTCAATCAAGGGATCAAATCTCCGTCTACGCGACTCTAAGCGTAGTTCTACTCGAGCTGCACTCCTGTGAAGGCCGTCATCAGTTGGTAGCATGGGAAATCGACACCTGTGATTTCTAACTCAGTGACACCCTATCCTTTCTAAGGTAAGGAAAAAAACAGTAACCTCCGATCAACTTGTTTTAACTCTAAAAGTAGCCTTTCCCTGCCTGATTTCATAAACACACACAAAAAAAGGAATAAAAAAAAACGAAACAGCTACTTCGAGTCGCCACGCGGGGGGGAAAGCTGACTCCCCGCCGCCGAGTTGAAAGGATTAGTCTTTCAGACGCGCCCGCCGGGGTCGCGCTTTGACTGATTGTACTGCGGTCAACTCATGACAAAAGGCTGCAGAAAAAAACGATCCCCGACTCTCCCTGTCGTTTCCGCGCCCCATCGAGGCTCTCCGAAAACCTTGGTCGCGCCTACAATAACCGACTCTGGCTCTGGACAACGAGCAGTGACCAGCGCGAGAAGGTACCTCTTTCTCTCGCCCCAAGCAGGAAGCTCGGCTACCCATTCGCCATGCGCGCTTCCTAGAATGCGGTGCCAAATGTGAAGGACGATTCCTTTTCAAGTGCGCCCGCCGAACACGCCTGCATGTGTCGTCTCGGTTGTTCGACGCCTGCGTTCGCATGCGCTGAGTGCCGCGCAACCTTGCGGTTTCTGATCTCTTGGGCCGCTTTGCCTTTTTCCTAACTGGCTTTTTGTCCGGACGGCGCGGTCTATTCTTTCTTACAGGCCGATGCCCCTTGAAGCACTTCGCGCCTGTTCTGGTCGGAAAACGCACACTTCCTTTTCCGTTGCTGCAGTCAGCCTTCGAACGAGCTGCACATGTCGCGAGATCATTAACTGCAGCTGCAAGTCTGCGAGGTGCAACGCGGGAAGGCCTCGCCTTTCCTTCTACCGCATTTCTTTCTTTCGCACCTGTCCGCGCAACCGAATTTAGGGCTTTGAATTTGATCCGTTTCCTCTTGGTTCTTGCCCTTTTCCTTTTTCTGCGCCTAGACTGTGCCGCGTGCGTCTGCTGATCGCAACTAGCTCTCTCTAGTTTCTCAGTCGCACCTCGGAAATTGTCTTCGAATTCAAAACTGGCCTCTCCGGCTTTGCAGCAGAGTGCCAGCTCCACGCAGCTGACAGACGGACATGAAACTGCCCCTGAGATTCCTAGCTCATTCCTTTGGGGGTTGTCCTCTCCAGCTTGCCTGTCGCTCTGCGCGCCATTCTCTGCATTGCTGCGCTCAGCTACAACTGAGCCCGCCTGGCTGTCGCTCTGTGCGTCATGCTCTACATCGCAGTGCTGAGCCACTACTGAGCCCGCTTGCCTGTCGCTCTGTGCGTCTTTGTCTACATTGCAGTGCTCAGCTACAACTGAGCCCGCCTGGCTGTCGCTCTGCGCGCCATTCTCTACTCTGCAGTGCTGAGCTACAACTGAGCCCGCCTGGCTGTCGCTCTGCGCGCCATTGTCTACATTGCAGTGCTCAGCTACAACTGAGCCCGCCTGGCTGTCGCTCTGCGCGCCATTCTCTCTACTGCAGTGCTCAGCTACAACTGAGCCCGCCTGGCTGTCGCTCTGCGCGCCATTCTCTCTACTGCAGTGCTCAGCTACAACTGAGCCCGCCTGGCTGTCGCTCTGCGCGCCATTGTCTACATTGCAGTGCTCAGCTACAACTGAGCCCGCCTGGCCCTTATGACTATCCTTTTCCTCGGCAGCCTCGCACTCTTCTTGTGCCAGTATTACCAAGGTAGCCTCTCCGGAGCCTTTGTCACTGAAGCCACTGTGACATCCCAACTCGCTCTTACCGCGGTTGTTACTCTCAAAAGGGGTTTCCGCTGTTTCAACTTCGAAACCTTTCTCGCTAGGAAAATCTCCCTTTTCGCGGTTCTGCCGGTTTGACGCCTGTATCGACTCTACTGAAAGTGTCGCGCTCGCAACTGTCCCGACAAAGTTGTCCGTTGCCACTCCTACCTCACCTGGAGGAAAATCCTCGCACTCGTGTCGTTGAGACGCTATCTCGGAATGCTCTTTCTTAGCATTACGTCCAACTACACTGGACACGGTCTCGGATTCTGCGGCATTCCTTGGACTACCGCACCGGTTGAACGCGTTCTCTGCCACTTCCCTCGTGGTGTCGCGATTTACCAACGCGGCTACGGTTACAGACTTTTCGGGTCTTATCTGCGGACCTATTTCATAAGCATCGCTTGCTCTTTCAGGACTTCCGGCTCTCACACTACCGCCCTTTCTTCGTATTTCGTTTTGAACCTCTAATATCTTTAGTTTCGTTGTTTCAATTTCAACCTTCCACTGTTGCCGTTGCCGTTCCTTCTCTTTTTCCCACTCTCGATCAGCTTGCTCCTTACGTGCTTTTTTCTCCCGATCGGCTTTCTCTTTAGCCTCCTGGTCGGCTTTCTCTTTAGCCTCCTGGTCGGCTTTCTCTTTAGCCTCCTGGTCGGCTTTTACTTTGCGGGCCTTTTCTTTTTCCCCTTGTACCAAATTCCACGTATCTACCAGCAACTGATCGTTATGCTTGACTTGTTTAAGAATAAATTCGCCCAATTCAATTTTGGTTAGTTTGCTAGGCACTTCAACCGACAGTTCCTCGCATATCAACAGCAAGTCCGACTTGTACAACCTCATTAGGTCCATGACAACGCTTTCTCCGCTTTGGCTCTGCTAACACAACAATGCCTTGAGAATAACCCCTCTTAAACGACAAAGCCCTGATTCCCAGTCAAGATTATTCTCTGAATCCTAAAGCCTGGCGAATCCCATAGCAAAAGCCAAAACGCTCACCCGTGGAGAAAGTACGGTGTCGCACGGTCCATCCCAGCTGCTGCCAACCAGTGTTGGGAACGGGACCACACACCCGGCGCTGGAACCTGTGTTGAGAACGGGCCACAATCCCACCGCTGGAACCAGTGTTAAAGATGGGGCTTCTATCCCACCGCTGGAACCAGAGTTGAAGACGGAGGGGTCCTGGAGATGACTAACTCGTTTAGCCCCACAGGTACCGGCTCCGAATGACGATGTCGGACTGCGCTATCGAGGAAACTGTACAGAAGGGTTTATTCTACATATTTACAGATGAGAATCGAATGCAATGCTATCGAATGCTCCGATCACACAACATCCCGTTAAATACGGTTCGCGTTCCCCAGATCCCTGACCGGGGAACTTGGTTCGAATAACGTTGTCCAATCGGATGGGCCATTGATGACGGTGGCGGTACCACCCACGGCACGGGGCGGTGCTGAAGCTCTCTCGCTCTCTCACAGCTCGGGGGATGAGAAGGGGAAGACAGTCATCAAACACAGATGCGTCACCTTGACCACTGCCGCAAGTGTTCTGTGCGTTGCCTCCGTGGGAAAGCAGAATCCCGCAGTCTCCTCGCAGGTGGTTGAACCTTCTCGAACTCCCCCGCCGGGTGGCCGAAGCACGAGACCCATTTGACGCAGCGTCTTTCAATTAGCAGCCTCGTTCCGCGTGACCTTGCGTAGATCATCCAGTCCGGTGACCCGAAGGTCGACTCGGCCAACGTATACCGCTGCTTCCGCCGTGCTGCTGTGCAAGCTCTCGCCGCATCTTTGCCCAACGACGACACTCGTTTGACAGTAATTTCTCCCAGGCCCGTGGGAGACAGCGTCCTTCGATCGGTTCGGAGGTTCGGTGATTTGGAGAGCAACAACCCCCGTCCGTCGTCGTCTATGCTTCTGCCACCGGCGCCAGGTCTCGTTGTCCACTCTTAACAATATGCAGATGATACTAGCATATTTTTTTCTGGTAATCACATCGATAAACTCATCACTGATTGTAACGACACCATAGTCCAACTGCAGCAATGGTCCTCATCCAATTACATGAAGATTAACGAAAATAAAACAAAAGCAGTTGTCTTCCGGCCGAAAAATAAACCTGTTCCTCCTCATGCTGATATTGTTTTAAACTCTCATCCTGTTGACATTGTTCACCATTTCAAATGTCTTGGTGTGATATTCACTGCCAATATGTCCTCGAAATCTCATGTGAATTTTGTATTAGTGAAACTTGCTCGAATAACCGGTGTAGTTGGTCGTCTCCGATATATGCTTTCTACTAAAACAAAAATATTGGTCTATAATTCTCTTTTCTGTTCACACGTCAACTACTGCCAGCTTGTGTGGGGCACAACTACATTCTCTAACACACAAAAAATATTCCATATGCAAAAACGGTATCTACGTCACGTGTACAATGCTGGCTACAATGCAACTACTGCAGAATTCTTTCACAGTGCTCATGTTATCACAGCCCACAAGCTATACCGTTACCGTTTGAGTGCTCGGTTTAAATATGAAGTGAAAAAAAAATATTCACAGCCTGGATGCCTTGGCACATTTAGAAGGAAATGCTAAATGTTATCAGACTAGACATGGAGAAAACTGGAAGGTTGCTGTACCACGCTTGAATTCTGGTATGGAGCGATTGTGTTATTCTTTGCCATCTGTGTTAAACTACTATCAGTCACTGAATTTTGATTTATTTAGTTGTTCCACTCTTAAACTTAGAGACATGTTTGCCGATTGACTAACCTGATTTTATCTATTCTGATGTTTGTTTTACCTAGCTCAGGACTTTTTTCCTTTGTTCTGCACTGATGAAGTGTCTTGATTTGTTTATTGTTTTTTCATTATCTGGTGCTGTCTACACGCTGCCTTATATTTGGGGCTGCGGACTCGTCAAGTTGCCAAGTGGCAGCTTTTTTTCCGTAGCCCTCCATCTGTAGCACCGATGGAAATAAAGATTTGATTTGAATTCTAGAAAACGGGCAGCCCTTGTAAACGTATATGTATGCAGTTTTAGCATCTTGTCAATGTATTAAAAGTGAACTTTCGTAAATATGAAATTAATTCATCCGAAATATACTTCAATTCTAACAAACGGGCAGTCCTTTTAAACGTCTTTGCACACTTCTAGCTGCCGTTGAACAGTCGAGTGCTCGAAATCGCGTTTCGGGAAATGGCATTTGCGTGTCGTCAATGTATTTGAAGTGTACTTCCGTAAATATATTTAAGTAAGTATATTTAAATTCTAACAAATGGGTTGTCCGCGTAAAGATATTTGCATTACACTTCAAGCTACCGTGGAACAATCTAGGGCTCGAAATGACGTTTCAGCGAAGAGTGAAAACTTTCCCTTTCTTGTCATCCTTTCGTTTATGGTAACTTCTAGCAGGAAGGTGATCACCACTTATACCCCTGCTACACGGGCGCTTCGAATGCCTTCCAGCCGAATGTCATCTAACGATGCTACACGTGTTCTGTCTAAGGGAGTGCTTGAAGATAATATTACGCCAATGAATATTAAACGCGTCAGCATGAAATTTCCCCGGGAGTGCGCCGATGAGGACGACTGCACTCATACTGTTGTTTACATCGCTTGTTTACATAACATAAAACGCAATCTGCGCTTTCGTTCTATTAAACAATCTGTTTTCGTTTTTACTGGTTGTACTCGTGCTTGTTTACGCAGTGCGACAATGTGTTGGAAGCGATGATGCGATCGCATGCCTGAGAAAGCCGGGTTGTTGGCATCGCGCAGGACTGGCGCTTCTCGCTTCTTGTCCCGGCTTTCTCCGACGTTGCCAGTACTTTTTTTAAAACTACTTTATCGAGAAGTATGTCTGGCGACTGTTCGCTTTATCTGAAACGGCCTAACTTGTTATCCACAAGCTAGCGACGGCGACGACTGCTGCTGGCCGTAAAGCACGGCTCGGCAGTCTGGGTCACACCGCCGATTCCCGTTCATCGTACGCGTGCCCTGCGATGTAAGCAATAGTTGATTTCAGGTCACTGTTGCCAAAACTACACCTGGTGACCATTTGCATACCCTAAATCTTGTGATTCGCTCTTCACAACCGCGAAATCACAGATCCAATCCTGCGAACACGCTGGGACTAGCCGTCGCGGAAGGGAACAGAGCCATCGTCGATTGAAATTGATTTGGCAAGCGCTTATCGCTGGTGAGTGTTCAGGTGTGCACACGTGAAATATAGCCGTTCGTTTCGCTCATTTAGAAGCGCGAGCATATACACACCGCCGCCTCATCACCGTGCTCTCGCTCAGCCGCCGACAAGGCTGACCGTCCGCCGACCGGATTCGTCGGTGTCGTTGGCCTGAAAAACGTGTCCCTCTAGAATCATATTACAGTAAACTAGATATTTCACTATAATTACATGCTGTTGTTCAGCGTGATATATACTGTTGTTGTCGGACGAGTGTGAACGCCGTCGTCGTCGTCGCTGTACACTGAAAACGAGCTGAGGCTTTCGAATGCGTTTCGAAAGTGTCGTGCAGCACCGCGGCAGTCCGTCGAGTCCGAATGTCATTCCTATTCTCGAATGTCATTCCACTCAATGTCATTCGAAGATTTCCGTGTGAGAACGTGATAGCATTATACCAGCAAAAGCGCCTTGGGTTTTTCTGGGTCCGAATAAGCCAGCGGAAAGGACCCCGTCTGGCAGGGCAGACCGGCTCCCTTACAAGCCCATGTATCTGTTGGTTGACAGTTCGACTCCTGACCTGGGCCTGACGCAAGTTTCAACTAGCAATTCTGTTCTCAATTAACCCCAGATTCGAACGCGACCAGTAGGGTACTTCTGCGATAATTTGGCAGCCCACAGTATTTGCGCAAAAAAAGGCCTCACCGTGCAAAATAGTGCGTCGCTTTCGCTGGGTATATATACGGCAAGCCACGCATAGCGCTTGTCGTAGGATTTGTTGTTTGCTGTGTCACTGTCATCTTGGTATGTTGTGTGTAGGTATCTGCCGTTCCCATTCAATCACGTGACGTTATAATATCAGACTCTTGTTATTAATGATAAATACCCGTGTACGATTTGTTCTCCAGTTGAAGAATTAACCCGTGTCATTCCATGGAGCCGCCCAGTAGACATTTTTAATGTATTAAATGTATGTTTTTAGTATATTTCTAATGTATATTTTTATTATATTTTTAATGCATTATAAATATGCTAAGCGGGCAAAAATGTACTTTTGACGTATTTTTAAGAACGTTTAAAATATTATTCCCAGTATACTTAGAAAGCATTCGTATTGCAGTTTAAGCCTAGGGACAAAAAAGTGCGAAATAAATATGAAATTAATACAATACGTTTGAAATGCATTTTTAGCGCATCCTCTTTTTCGCTAAAGGGAGGGCCTCTCCTATGGTTTCCTTCCTCCATGGCGAGCCTATAAAAGAAGGACGTTGACCGCTGTCAAGTCAGTCCGAACCGCCGTTTAAGCTTCATCGAAGCGCGCTCGTTCGACTCCCGGGAAAACACCACTCGGCCAGCCACGGACCAACAAGGCAACGTGCGCCAGTCTGCGGGACGGCATCGTCGTGGAACTCTGGTCGTCGGACTGCCGCTGTGCCCGGTGACAAATTGTGTTTTGGTTGTTTACCTTTCTCTGCTGTGTTAGTGCACTTTAGGTGCAATATTGCCTTTGTATTGTACTCTCTCTCTCTAGTTTAACTTTGCACGAGTTGCATTGTTATGTTAATCACTTTTTATGTGTCTGTACTAGTGATTGTATAATCCTCTGTATCGTCTCATCGCTGTATAAACCTTGTGTTGTTTTGTGAACCTTTGGCTCCGACCCATTCTCTGGCTTGCGACCAGCAAAAGCTGCGCACCGAACGCCCAAAAACCTCTTGTCATTTGGTAGCTGGTCTCCGCTGAGTTTGCCACGCTGAGTCGAGGGCATCTCCTTAGAGTCCGAGACCCCGACCCCCACACGCTCTAAGGGTGTCTGGGAGCTTCCCACGTAAAAGTGCGAGAAGTGTGGGTGAGAATATATTCTTTCGTCCGCGACAGGACGTTTCGTGTTTGGAAGCACAGAGAACGGAGAAAGAGTCGGAAGGAGTTTACGAAGAGGTCGTAAACGAGTGTTAGCAGCAGAGCTATATTGTGAAGTTCCGCGCAGAGGCGGTTGGATACGGTTCCCCGAGTTGAGCTACGCTCGAGGCTTGAACAGCTGAGACTCCAAAATGGATCTAAGAGATATTGTGAAGTTGGGTCGTCAGCTGGGCCTGGAAGAATCCGAGATTGCGGATTGGGTGAACCAAGAAATAGAAGGTAGAGAGAGAGAACGAAAAGAGAACGAGAAGAGGCAAAAAGAAGTGGCTAGAGAAGCCGCCGAGAGAGAAAGAAAAATGGCTCGAACAGCCCCTACGAAAGCGCGAGACGAAGCGCATAGAGAAAGGAAAAATGCCCGAGGAGAGGCAGTGAAATTCGAATTGAAACGAGAAGGAGAAGTTCATCTAGAGAACGAGATACTCATCAGGGATGAAGTGAGGAATAAGAGTGAGCTTCAGCTCAAAGCTCTTAGCAAAAGAAGGGGCAAGCGTGGTAGAGTGCCAGAGCCTTCGCAGAAATGCTACCGGGTCAAGAAGATAGGCCACTACGCCTCGGATTGCCGTAGCAACTTAGTGAGCAAGAGAATGGTTTGAAGGAGGGCAGAAAGTTGGGCAAGTTGGTAAACATTCATGACGGTAAACATTCATAACCGTCATGAGCGCTTTGAAACCCGTCAAGAGAATGCTTGTTTGTTGCAAGTGTGGAGATAAGGGGCACAAAGCAGCGGCGTGCCCAAGTCTCGAAAAGCCAGTCCCACAGGTATCGCAACCCTGTGGCTCTTCGTTTGACGGCGAGGAGGAAGACTTTAGGGTCCACTGCGTAGAAAAGGCGTACTGGGAGAAACCTCCAGTGTTATGCACAGTTACGTGCGTCAGACCAGGGTCTCTAACTGAGGGAATGCCGGTTCTTCCAGGCAAAATTCGTGGAAAGTCGGTTTCCGTTCTAAGAAGCACAGGAAGCACCGGAGTCTTCATCAAAAGGGAATTGGTTAGCGATGGCGAACTTACTGGAGAGATGAGCCCTGCGTATTTCTTGGATGGTAATGCTCGGCTGTTACATGAAGCCAGAGCGCACGTGAACACTCCGTACTTCACCGGAGAAGTGACAGCGCTGTGCATGGAGCGCCTGCTGTATGACCTCATCCTGGGTAACATCAAGGGCGCGAGATCGCCGAACGACCCAGAAATATGGGCCACCGATGTGGTAGACGGGTCCGTCGCTCCCCATGCGGAAGAAAGGTCGGTAGGCGATAGGTCTACGGTAGAGACGGCGGCGCAAGCACAAGCGGAGGTTGAGGAAGCGAAGTGTCATTTGTTAGCCTCTGGTGAAAACATGTGCAGTAATAACGAGACTAATTTGTTAGCAACCACGGAAGAGGTTGTAACTAGCTCCACTAGTGAGAGTGAGGTTGTGGAGCAGCCTGTTCCTGCAACTGAAACCACCGAGAGTGAAGAACAGACCAGAGTGTCCCTTCCTCAGAGTAAAGTATCGCCTAAACAACCAAAGGCGAATAGGTTCTTTTCCTCTTCTTTCTTTTCTTCCTTTGCACCAGGGGTGCCCCGTCGGAGACGGCTTGTTATGTCTTGAAGGCTGAAGGTCTATAGGAGACGATACTCCGCAACAACTGTGAAACTTTCAGGGGATATGAACGGAAAGCTTTATATACAATACTTTACATATATACATACAATGTTGAGCAGTAAGCACAACAGCAACATGGAAATAGGGGAGGCCCCTACTCGGCGTAGCTGAAGATGCGTTACATCTATCTCCGTAGCCCAGAACCCCTGTTTCGGGCTCCGGGACCCAGTTTTAAAGACACATGGGCCCGACCCACATTCATCATCATCCAATCGTGTCAAACTCTTAACACGATTGGTTATTAGCCGTGTGGCCCGCCCTCCAACTTCCTTAAGTCACATAACTCTCTCTCAAATGTACATATTGTAAAAAGGGCATCATTTTCACTTAAAACAGTACATTCCGAAAATTGACACACATACGGATTGGCCTCCTGGGTTACGTGCCCCGCCCCACACTTCCACTGTATTAAACAAACTCTCTCCCCTATGGAAAGAAAAGCAAAATACTTACAAACAACATAGCAAAACACTTCCACTATATCAGACCAACTCTCTCCCCTAAGGAAGAAAAAGCAAAACACATAAGAACAACACGTCAAAACACTTCCACGGGTACGTCTGTCTCCCCAGTACCCGTGACCTTGACGATTCCCGGGTCTAGGGCAATTATCGGCCCAAGCCCAGCTGCGACCGTCGCAAACAACACCCGGGAGCGCAGATCCACTTTCCGATACGCGTCATATCACAATGGACTGCCGCCCCCACCAGCCGTCCTCCGGGGTCCGGGCGGCGACATGAGTCAAGTGGCCGCCACGGTCCCCAATTAAGCAGGTGGCTGTGCTCGTTCTGTGCGGCGGCGTCTTCTGCGCGCGCCCGTTTCTTGAGCCCGCGTTGTCGAGCCCCGGGGCCATACCGGACGCCAGCCAGCTGCACCGTCGACCACAACTCCCATTCATCCGGACGCGCCCGGCCCCGCTTCGTCTAGCAGTGTTCTCTCCTAGTGTCTTCTCCGAAGGGGACAAAGGGAGTCCTTGGGTGCACCGGCCGCTCCCTCCCTGGTTGCTGCTAGCTGCTGTCTGCCTTGCGCGTCACCCGCTGCCGCCGGCTGGGGCCTCCGGCAGCGACGGGACCCCCCCCCCCCAAAAAAAAAAAACGGACGTTCGTAATTGCCTCCAAAACAAAAGCAAACTGCCTCCGTCCCCATTTAGGTCTCACACAATACGCCGGGCGCCGGCGATCGTCGCAAACGCCTTCTTGCGATCGGCAAAAGCCTACTGATCCGTTACACTCAGGAAACTGATTGTGTAGCTACTACTGAGGTTGTAAGCACTGTGGAAAAGGCCAACCTGACGCTTCAGTCAGAGGGGACCCTAGGGCAGCCGCCTGAGGACGAAGAAGCAGTTCGGATCCCTATGGAGGAGTCCGAGCGCAACACGTCTGGGTCTTGCAGTGCCGACCACGAGAAAGAGTGGTTAAATGGCACTGAGGGTGAAAGCGCAGACGTAGGAATACCTGAAGAGAGCGCACTCAGTGAAGACCCGGAAGCCGTTCCGAGTGAACCCTCGAGCAGCGAGGAGGGCTTTCCCGATGAGGAGGGCGAGGAAATCGGTGCCTATGACGAAGGCGTGGAACTGTTTGCCTATGAGGAAGGAGTGGGTGCAGTAGAAGGAAAGCTTTTTTACGGCTGCGCAGTAAGTCACCAACTGATGGAAGGAATCAGTGAGGAGAATATTTCTCCAAAGAATCCTGAGCTGTGTTTCGAGCACTGTGCACGAAGCAAGGTCAGGAAGAGGAAAGAGAAGAAAACGTGTAACCGAGAAGAAACTTAAGCCCATGAAGAAAAGAAAGGGACTGAACCAGTGGTTTCAACGCGAGAGCCAGTCTCGGATCATGCAAGGGAAATCGAACCGAGTGTGAACCGTAGAAGAGCTTGGAAGAAGGAAAGAAGAATGTGAAATGAGTCGGACGTTCGCAGGTGAAGCCGAAAAGCAGAAGCCCTGGAGAAAATTCAGGAAGAAACTGGGAAGAAAGAGAACCAAGCTGAAGACAGCTGCACCTAACGCAAGCGAGCTCCACGAAAATCGCAGTAAAGTCAGAAAGAAGTTCAGAGGAACGAGCGTAGCGTTCAGTAAAGACTACGTCTGGAGGCGCAAAAGAAAACAGAAGAGCGCGCGCCGAGGAGAACAGGAAGAGCGGAGCTGTCATGAGCGAACTGGCGTAAAATTTCTTCGCAACCGACACGCTAACCACAGGAAAAGAAGGGCTCGAAGTCTGGGCGCGAAACCAGACAGGAGTACGAGCAGGAAGCGGAGCCAAAACCGCGTTCGGAAGAGAAGCCTCAGCATGAGGCGAAAGAAGAGTCCAACCATAGCCTCCTTTATACTCTCTGTGCCCGTCAGCTCAGCGCGATAACAATAGCGCGGCACCGTCGCGGATGTTGCGCGACGCCGCCGTTCTCACTGCTGGGGGCGCCACTGGCGGAGGGTCAAGGCGCAGACAGCGTGGGGTGTACCGCGACGTTGCTATTTGCCACAAGCGGAACGTTTGCTACTAAACCTGTGTTACACCTTTCTATTCTACTTGAAAGCGGACTTATCTACGCGTAACGGCCATTTAACGCATTTTGTTGTCGAGACGTGAAAATTTCAACATTGCATGCAGTGTGCGCACTGCACATAACATTACAAGATTCATCAACAGTGTTCTGCTTTTTCTGCAGATGCAGCTCGAATAAATTAAGATTAATAACTGCACATACCATTACAAGATTCATCAACAGTGTTCTGCTTTTTCTGCAGATGCAGCTCGAATAAATGAAGATTAATAATATACTCATATAAAACAGAATTCAGGAGCACAGGTACCAGCGTTTATTTACAGGTAAAAAAAAAGCAGCTGAGAAAGCTAGAAATAATAAATGATTCAATTGCACTCATCTAAATCAAAACTGAGGAGCATGCATAGCAGTATTTATTGGCAGGTTTCAGGTCAAAAACAGCTGCTCTACAGCTTCATGCATTTCCGCGAAAGAGGCTTCTGGCTGAATGGCTTGTACAAGTCATGTTTGTCCGTTACTGCACTTGCATAGTTGGTTAGTATAGTGGCCTGATGAACTTGGTGGTCATGAGTTCAGCCAAAGTTTCACGGTGCCCTCTGTCATTTACAGGACACTTCAGAAGGTGTGATCTGCAGACAGCTGACACTGCTGCCTCTGTCAGGGTCTTCAGTGGCTTTTGAAGTTGTGGTTTCTCCTTCAAAGCTGCTCCACAAACAGTTGCAGTGTTTCCAAAATGTATAATAGCTGATCTGAGGGGTAAAGTAGTCCCCCTCTGTCCTGCAGCCGAGTAAACTGCTGAAGTGGCTGATTAGTAGGCGGCTTTGTAGTGAGCGCACAACACTTCTCACAATCTATATGCTCACTTACAACGCGAGCTATATACCCCCCTATATAGACTGTTGCAGACAACTGCAAAGTGGGGAGAGCTGCAGGGACACTCTGCACATTTAAACGTTTTAATACTTGCACAGCTGCCGCTGGCAGCTCGTCAGTGCTCTCAGATGCCTTTGGCATTGCAGCCGTAAGCGCTTTGCTGTGCTCTTCATCTTCACGACGTAGCACATTGCTGTATTCCGAGGCCGCTGCGATACCAGTCTTCAAGATTTTTTGTAATCCTGACAGTACTGAGCGCACATCCAGCACCAAAATCTAGATGCAACAAGCAATGCTGGTGCACGAAATGAAAGCAGCACGACGGAAGAACGTACGCCAAATGCGACTTTCTGCTACACTACGCACGATACGCCAGCGGCAGGGCACCCTCCGTCGCCGTCGCCATCTGTCGGCAGCTAGCCGCGTAACCTCTCGATGGTGGAGGAGGATGGGAGGAGGGGCAACGACGGCCGCGGAGCGCGCCGTTGCCAGGCACAGAGAGTATAAAGGAGGCTATGGTCCAACACGCGACAGGAAGAAATTTCAGAGTCGCGTGCGCAAGAGGATTAAAAGCGCGACTGAAAGCTTGGGCGAAGCATTCCTGTTCAGAACCGACTGTGTAGGTCAAACTTGGAAGTATAGGTGAAAGTATGCCTCATACTTGTGTGCTGCCTGTTTGCAATGTTGTGATAATGTACTGCCGAATCGCGGCTTGTTTTGAAGTGAAATCTGTCCATTGCACTGTATGTGCAACATCATTGTATTGATGTATGTATTTTGGCATTCGCCACTGAGTTTGTGAGCGCATGCATGAGCGCGCGAATTGTACCGTTGAACTTGCTGCGTGTTTTGAAGTGCAATCTGTCCATTGCACTGTGTTACGTATGTGGAAACATCATTGTATTGATGTATGTATTTTGGTTTTCGCCATCGAGTTTGTAAGCGCATGCATGTGCGCGCGAATTTTGTGATTTGTGAATATTGTTACACAATATTCTTAAAGGAAGGGGCAGTTTCACAAAATTCGGCGCACTTTTGAAACAAACAAAGAAAACACCGCCGCGCGCACGGTGTCTCGCCGGCGGAAAACCCGGTGGAAAACCCGCGCTGGGCGCGTGGCTCTCTCTCCCCTCCACCACCGCTCACCGACACGGCGTGCGCCGAGGGAATGAGTCATCCATGCCGAAGATTTCTTTCGAACATACGAGTTGCTTCTACCGCTGACGGGGGGAAAAAGGCGCAGCCTTGCGTGCACTAAGACACGTCCCCCTCCTCTGCACTAGGAAGTCGGCGACGGCGCCACGCCAGAACACGCTCGAAACTTCGAGATACGACCCCCGTACTCTGACCAATGGGGATGCCCGGCCGGCGAGAGAAAGGAAGGGAAACTACACGGGAGATGCTGAGTGTACGTGCGCGCCTACTTTGGCGCGTAGAACAAACAGACGTGAGAGCGAGCCTATAAAAGAAGGACGTTGACCGCTGTCAAGTCAGTACAAACCGCCGTTTAAGCTTCATCGAAGCGCGCCCGTTCGACTCCCGGGAAAACACCACTCGGCCAGCCACGGACCAACGAGGCAACGTGCGCCAGTCTGCGGGACGGCATCGTCGTGGAACTCTGGTCGTCGGACTGCCGCAGTGCCCGGTGAGCAAATTGTGTTTTGGTTGTTTACCTTTCTCTGTTGTGTCAGTGCACTTTAGGTGCAATATTGCCTTTGTATTGTACTCTCTCTCTCTCTCTAGTTTAACTTTGCACGAGTTGCATTGTTTTGTTAATCACTTTGTATGTGTCTGTACTAGTGATTGTATAATCCTCTGTATCGTCTCATCGCTGTATAAACCTTGTTTTGTTTTGTGAACTTTTGGCTCCGACCCATTCTCTGGCTTGCGACCAGCGAAAGCTGGGCACCGAACGCCCAAAAACCTCTTGTCACTTGGTAGCAGGTCTCCGCTGAGTTTGCCACGCTGAGTCGAGGGCATCTCCTTCGATTCCGAGACCGCTACCCCCACACGCTTTAAGGATTGCTGGGAGCTTCCCACGTAAAAGTGCGCGAAGTGTGGGTGACACCTTCTCTGCGGCGTCCCTGATAGCCTGAGTCGCTTTCGGACGTCAAACCCCGATAAGCCAAAAGGAAAGAAATTAGAGCTCATCCGTGCCTCCACCGAGCGAGTGCATCGTGGGAAATGCCAGAATTGGTGTTAGTCTCAGAGGTATATGCCTTCCGTTACTAATACTGCTACTTCTCTTTGCAGACTTTACGACTAGTAGACTTCACGCTAAATGTCTTTGGGACATCAGTACTAGTTACTGAGCAGTACGAACTACTAAAAAATGGCTGGCGGTTTAGCAATGCTAAGCCCAAAATAGTGCATGGAAGCACAGTTGTTTGCAGCTGAACACCACCGCCACGTACCTGAACGCGCGACTGAGGCGTCCACTGACCCTGACAGCCAGTTATGCGCCTTTCGTTTCCTCAAAATCAACGGAGTCTACATTGTTGTTAACGCCAACGCCATTTACCCAATGGACGCCGGCCGCAAACTGCTCCAGCTCCGCGTTTCCCCCACAACGTTGCCAACGCCAACGCATGCAGCGCGCATCTCTCTGTCACTACCGCCTCGTAGCTCAAAACCCGATGGAGGTGTCCGCTGACCCAGAGAGCCAGTTATGCGCGTTTCCCTTCCTTCCGTGACAGTCTCAGGAGCTTCACGTCCACCTTCGGATTCTGCGGGGTAAAAGGAGAAATTGAACGTCGTCTACCTGACCTGCCACGTAGTCTGTCCTGGATGGAGGCCGTACGTCTCAACATGCGTCAACAATAGATTGCGTCGCGGTGCTACACGCGTTCACCAATCGTGGTAGCATACTGTGTGACGTCATAGTGGGCGTGGCTTTCGCAAGCTTCGTCGAAAAAAAATACGGAGTGCCCCATTTGAACTGCGTGTCTATTACTGTTGCGAAAGCAGCACTAGGCCCACCGTTTCACCTCTTCAGTGCGGCCGCACTTTCGCCGTGGCGGTGACTCCACGGATGACCTTCAGCCCCGCTACCTAGCAACCGCAGAAGCTGCCGGCGCCGTGCATCGACAGAAGGACACTTGTGCGTAGTGGAGACACACTACTTTACTGACCATCGAAGCGTATTCATTGGTGTAAATAAAGTTGTAAGCAATGCTGAAGTATGTGTCTTCTTCGTGTATAAACAATAGATCTTAGCCTAAACGCCTAAACACAAGCGAATCTTAAGCGTAGCCAGGCAGCCGTTGCTTGCGCAACGCAACCAGGTGTAAGCAGAGCTAAACCACTGCGATTTTTTTAAACTATTGAAAAATTTGAGAACACATTTGATTCGTTTCGAATAATTGGAACATATATTATTTGATTTGTTAAGCCTATCGAACAGGAGGATATTCGATGCGATACTCGAAGATCTCGAATATTCGCGCACCCCTAGATGTTGCAGGTCATGGTTGCTTGCAGCGGTACACGCGATGAAACAGAAATGTCGTCCCTCCTGCCGCTGGGGTAAGAAGGCTGATAATACGAGCGATAACAAGCCAATCAGCTGAAAGCAATGTGCATTCTCGTCTTCTCAGCCCCTGTAAGCATTCACCGAGTCAGAAATACCCGTGTTTGTGCAGTTGCACGGACTGTATGTTAAAGTAATGCTTAAAGGAGTATAGACACCTAACTTTTGGGTGCATGTTTTCTTGTTTGTAATTATGCGTAAAGCCCGTTTCGCATGCAAGCGAAAATGCTAGCGAATCCTGCCGCCGCCGACCGATGACTGTGAAGTAAAGTGGGCTTTAAGGTCACGTAAGGCATGGAAAAACTGCAATATAATCGCTGCTTCTACAGTCATTGTCATGTCCGGCTGTTGAGGAAGGCTGGTTTCTGCACTGTAGCGAATTAAAATGATGAAGCAACTATTATATCGACGTTTCTCTATTCCTCATGCGACGTATAACCACTCTTTGACATCACAGCCATCGTTTGGCTGTTGAAGCCGAAACAGCTAGCATGACAGAAAAATTCGATTATAAATTGTTTAAGCGGTCCTAGGCCAATACCACATCGTGATTCATCTAGAGTAGTGTCTTTTGCGTCCTTTAAAGAATAAAACATGCCACCAAGGTTAGGTGTCTACACGGGAACACGGAACTGCCGCCCCGGTTTTGACAGTTCCAACCCCAGCTGGTGAGACGCGCTGCTAAAGTCGTCGCGTTTGTTGCATTTCTGGCACGGTTATGCATCGTATGAGTGGACCTATAGATTTACAATGCATTCGATGGGGTTTCTGTCGAAGAATTCATGCAGAGAGTGACGGAGATTATCGTCCCTTGCAACTGGTCCGTTCTGTCTTCTTTCATTGCTGTCCCAATATTTTTCCGCGCCTTGTGGTCGGGTAAAAAGTTGGTGCCGCCGCTTAATTACATTTATGCGTCGCTGTGTAAATGCGATTATTTTCAAACGAGTAACTGCGTGCTTTGTTTTCTGTCAGAAGTGGCGATTCCTACACGCCTCTAACGTTCGTGAACAAGTGCGGTGACAACACAAAGCTGTGGCCCTATTTGTGAAATGTATACAAGGTGTTCCACCAAGCAATTTGCACAATTTTAAAAAATAGGCTTTTTTCAATTAGAAGAGCGCTTTTTTCGGCATAACATTGTCAGCGGTGTAGTACATCAGAATACACCAAAGATGTGCTATCTAGCAGGCTGGTTAACTAATACTGAATAGTTAATTTTTTAACTATTTTAGTTAGGCTTCTTAATTAATGAGAGGCGTGTAGCTATAGTAATATCCATGAGAGGTTAACATTTCTCTAACTTGGTTACCCTCGGCGCTGTGCCCCAACAAATTTTTTCTACATCGCGCCAAAATACACGCGCTTTCGAGAAGCTTGCAGGTAAAGCAGCCTCTCCAGTGCACGTAACTCGTCTAAATAGCCAAAAGTTCTTCGGCCATAGCGTCGAGGGTGATCGCATTTTCGAAATTATAAAAACTGCTATGGATATTACTTACGATGGGCTTCACGTCGCTCAATCATTAGGAGCCTAAAGGCCCGTTGTTCATAGTTGCCCAAAAATCCGGCAAGCGAAGCGGATTCGGCCGCTTTTGACGCCAAGCGACGCGGAAAGCGGCGCGGCGAGGGCGATCGGGCTGGACCCATCTCCGCCGCGCGACCACAAACATGGCGGCGCCCTTCGAAGCCGGACCCCCCGCTTCGGACTGAATTCTCGTTGTTGTTGCCTTTTTCAGCGCGTTCACTGGCCAGAAATGCAGCACAGGTCTTTCGCTTCCTCTCACCTCGCCTCAAAGAAAACGTAAAAGTGATAAATTTGCTTTCTTTTTTTATTCAGAGTGACGATTCCGCCGCTTCTAGGCTAAACAGCCGAGTCGGTTTGATGACAGTAATGGTTCCCGCCCTGACAAGCAGATGGCGCCACTACACGCTGAGTTTATTTTTGCGTCTGTGCTAGCATACGCTGAACTAAAAGTGAGAATGTGCCTGCGTTTAACGTACGTAAGCATCCACACGCTTATGGTACGTAGACAGCGTAAATTTACGCTCTTTTCTCACTACATCTGTGTATGCCGCTAGCAGCGACGTGGTGCGGAAAAGCGAGAAACAGCAGCGGCGCGGCGGATCCGCCTCGCCCGCGCGTGAACAAGTGAGAACAGGTCCTTGTTTTTGCGGCGAGCGAATCCACTTCGCTCGCCGGATTTTTGGGCAAGTGTGAACGGGCCTTAATAGTAACAGTTAAAAAGTTAACTATTCAACATTAGTTAAAGGGTTACTGAACCAAACTTTTAGAGCTGTTCTTTTAGATGTAAACAATAGCTTGACTGCTAAAATTGATCAATGCGACAAGCATGTTAGCGAAAAAGGCGGAAAACACGTTTTTTATTTATTGCCGTATCATTGCACCTGGCAGCCGCCTGTGGAAACTGCGATGAGACGTCATGACACCCGCGAGCCCACCACTGGTCTCCACTAGGTGGCTGGATGCCGCATTCCTGCTTACCGAGACGAGCGCGAGTGAAGCCACCGGAAGTTGGACTGCTTGTCCCGGAAGTCCGGTGTCTGCTGTGTATTTCAATGCAAAAAGGCGCGTCTTTCGCCCCTTCGTTCTCATTTTTTTGCGTTGTTCTCGTGTAATGTCTGCTGTTATATAAAAGGAACAAGCAAGCTGAACGCGAGAAATGTGAGCATTGTGTGCAGAACCCTGTAATTTCTGCGAAAGCGAAGAAAACCGGCATGCACGTCTCGCCCTGCCTCGGCAAAGGGGTACGTGCATTAAACACTATGTTCTTCCCTGGTTCTTGTCTTCCGAGCGTAAGGGAGAAGTAGTGGAATGACGATGAGGCTAGGTCATCTTAAAACCGAATTTTCGTTTCTGACAGGAAAGACGAATGCTGCAGTGCGCGTGAGAAGCGCTGTTAGAAGTCAACTACAGCAAGCACCACGAATTAAAGCCAATTCGGGCTTAACTTGCTCCAATACAAAACAGCACATGAGACGCTCCGTCGAAAAAGCAGTACCATACTTTTTGGACGCGCTAATGTGAACCAACCGAACACCGTCGACACCTCACAAGATTGTAGCCTAGCCCTTGCTCCGGTTCGGTCTAAATATGATTCGGTAAAATGGTCGCTGCAAAGTAAGCTGCCTGGAGAAGAATTCCGCCTATTCTCTCTTATATTTATTCCCCATTGAAAGTTTCTATGGCAGTTCGCGAAAGCACGAGAACAAAGTGGCGACAAGATCAGCCTAAGGTATGACACTCTAATTATAAACGGCGAGAAGTACTTGTTTGATGATAATACAAATGAGGTCGTACCGATAGTAGGTGATAAGGCCGGTACTACAAAGGAGGTAGTACCGGTTGATTGCCGGTGTCCGCGTAATGCAACGCTTATTTCCTTTCTTGTATTTAACTGCCGTAGCATTAAAAACAAGGTTGATGATTTTGCAGCTCTAATTGATATGGTGAAGCCATCTGTTATTCTCGGCACTGAATCATGGTTAGCAAATGAAATTGCAGATGGTGAGGTATTCCCCGATCGCTTTAAATGTTATAGAAAGGACAGACACTTGCATGGAGGAAGTGTATTTATTCTTGTGGATGCTACAATTTCTTCTTACCAAATAAATGTTGCCGATGAATGTGAAGCTGTATGGTGTAAACTGGTGCTTAATAACAACGAAGTTATAACTGTGTGTTCGTTCTACCGCCCGCCTGATTCATCAGTTGATGTGTTTGCGCAGCTGGCGGGGACAGTTCACGCAACTCAAACAGATTTTATGGTGATCGGAGGTGATTTCAATCTGCCTAGCATTAACTGGACTCATCAACCTCACTTCCAGTCCTTTACTAGTCGCTCATGCCAAGAACTGATCAAGCTAGTTGAACTTTATGCATTGCGTCAAACGGTTCTGGAACCGACAAGTGGGGATCACATCTTAGATTTGTTGTTCACAAATCAACCTGAATTCGTGATTTCCACTCAGGTGCTACCTGGAATAAGTGATCACTGTGCTGTGCTTTGTGAAATGAAAGTTGAACATGCAAGGAGCGCTGGTAGAGCACATAGGAGAGTATATAACTATGAAAAAGCAAACGTAAGGGAGATAAACAAAGAGTTGAGTAAGTACCGAACGATCTTTGAAACGTATGCCGATAACTCTGGAGTGGTTGAACTATGGTCTAGATTTAAGGATAATATGTTTGAATTGAGGCAGTGCTTTGTTCCGGCATGGATATTAACGAAAAGGAGGAGTAAAAGCAAACCATGGTTTACTTGGGAGCTACGCAGTTTTACGCGCAAAAAGGCAACGTGTTTACGTTAAATCGAAAGTAAATCCGACGGGTGAGAATTGGTTCAAGCTACAGGAAATTGCCAGAAGAATGAAAGTTGCTGTGGCAGCTGCAAAGAATTCATTTGGCATTTCAATGGAGACGAAATTAAAAGCAAATCCAAAGGAATTTTGGAAACATGTAAAGAGAAATGGAAATGGAATGTAACTATTCCACCTCTTGTTTCGCCGCCGCGGTGGCTGAGTAGTTATGGTGCTCGACTGCTAACCCAAGAGACGCGGGTTCGATGCCGGCCGTGGCGGCTAGAATTTCATTGGAGGAGAAATTATGGAGGCCCGTGTACTATGCGATGTCAGTGCACGTTAAAGAACCCCAGGTGGTCGAAATTTCCGGAGCCCTCCACTACGGCGTCTCTCATAGCCTCAGTCGCTTTGGGACGTTAAACCCCATAAACCAAACCAAACCGAACCTCTTGTTTCTGGTGACACCTTTGTTGATGATGATGCGGAAAAAGCTGAGTTCTTTAATAAATATTTCAGCTCTGTTTTCAGCTCTGAAATCGAACATGCTGATATGAATACTCCGAGTTTCCAGCCAGTGGCGAGTGTTATGGATGATGTCATCAGCATCAACGGTATACAGTCTCTGTTGCAGAATCTGAAGATTGCTAAGGCTAGTGGTCCTGATGACTTGCCAAACAAATTCTACAAACTCTGTGCTGAGTTGGTTGCACCCTACTTAAAGATAATTTTTGAAAAATAGCTTGAAGAATCCTGCCTTCCATATGACTGGAAAATTGCAAGTGTTGTGCCAATCTACAAATCTGGCCCTCGCAACACTTTATCAAATTATAGACCGGGATCTCTAACTTCAGTTGCATGCAAGACACTCGAACATATTTTGTTCACCAGTATAGCAGCACATATGGACGCACATTCATTGTTTAATCCTCTGCAGCATGGTTTTCGAAGGGGCCTATCGTGTACTACGCAGCTGACTGAACTTGCGCGCGATCTGGCTGAGGGACTGGACAGGCGACTTAGCGTGGACTGCGTGTTTTTGGACTTTAAAAAGGCCTTTGATACCGTGACGCATTCTTTACTAATTCAAAAAATGTCTTTTTACAATATTAGCCCTCAAGTACAGGCCTGTTTCGCTCCTGTGCACCGCTAGCAAGGTAATGGAGCACTTTATTTTTAAGCATATAAGCAGTTTTCTGGAAAATAATAATTTCTTTTCTGAGAGACAGCACGGTTTTCGACGTGGCCTATCCACGGTTACGCAACTACTACACACTACTAATGATCTCATGGTAGCTTTGGATCGGGGTGGGCAAATTGATATACTGTTCCTCGACTTCGAAAAGGCGTTTGACCGAGTCTGTCACAAAAGGTTATTACTTAAGCTAAAAAGTGTATTGCAAAATGAACAAATTTTGAATTGGCTTGATTGTTACTTATCCAATCGACAACAGTATGTCTGCATTGAAAACTCACTTTCTTCATCTGCCCCTGTATTATCCGGTGTACCACAAGGTTCTGTCCTTGGACCTCTTCTTTTTCTGATCTATTTAAATGACCTGTCTTTAGATTCCTCTGTACAATGCCGGTTCTTTGCCGATGACTGCATCGTGTACCAGGTCATCGAATCTGTGCAAGATCAAATTGTGCTACGTGATTACCTCTCTGCAATTACCAGTTGGTGTCAATCCTGGCGTATGAACCTAAATGTCTCTAAATGTGCCCACATGATGGTCACAAGAAAGAAAAAACCGTTAATATATACTTACAAAATTAACAATGCTGATGTCAAGCGGGTTGACAACTTCAAATATCTTGGTGTTATAATTGACTCCAAATTAACGTGGAACGCACATGTTGAATATGTTGTGTCGGCGTCACTAAAAAAGCTGTGGTTATTAAAGCACCGCATGAGGCACTGCACTAGTGCAACAAAACTTGCAGCATTCACGACACTCGTTAGGCCAATTCTTGATTACGCTGACACTGTTTGGGACCCTCATACTAAGAAAAACATCAATCACATTGAAGGTGTACAAAAGAAAGCACTTCGATTCATTTTTAACGCTTACCATAGAAGTATCTCTGTTTCAGACCTGAGAACACGAGCTGGGCTCCCGTCGCTAGAAATGCGCCGCAAACTACACCGCCTACAAATGATGTACAGTATTGTCAACCACCATGTCAAAATAAATTTTCATAATTACATGCACTTCAACGAATCCAGGAAAACGAGAGGCAAGCACAGCAAAACAATTGTAATGCCGCAGGTTAAAACTAACGCCTACCGTTCATCATTCTTTCCTCGAACCACAGCTGAGTGGAACGCCTTACCCTATGAAGTAGCTGAAATGCCCTCAGTTGAATCTTTTGTTACAGCCGTGTCATCTTATCTATGATGCTGCAAGTATTTCTTTACAACGCTTCTTGCTTTGCCGTCCGCCTTTCAAAGTGTATTCCTTCTTTCTTTTTTTGTGTGTTTTTGATTGTGCACATTCCTTCATGGCTGATTGTCAATAGCATGTTTTCTTTCTTTGCCGCTGTTAAACTCACCTTAGCAATTGTTCAAGAACAATGTATCCACTCCTGCTTTGACTGCCAAGAGGCAGTTGGCAGTATTTTATAAATAAATAAATAAATAAATAAATAAATTATGAATGGCGCCGAGTCTCAGAGAGTGCAGGTTGTGTCTGGTGTTCCCCAGGGCTCCGTGTTAGGACCACTATTGTTCCTGCTGTACGTGAATGACATTGGTGACGGAATAGTATCTCAAATGTGGTTATTTGCGGATGACTGCTTTCTTTATAGTGTTGTCACTAGTGATCGAGATGCTGAAATGTTCCAGGAAGACTTGAACAGAATCTCAGAGTAGTGCGTTAAATGGAATATGAATTTGAAGTTGTCCAAGACGGTCCATATGAAGTTTACAAGAAAGAAAAACCCTGATGTGCATTCATATGTTATTAGAAACACAATGTTAGAACAGGTATTCGAATTTAAATATCTAGGCGTTTATTTTACTCCTGATTTGAGCTGCCGCCGTTACGTCGATTATATTTCTGCTAAAGCACGCAGAAACTTGGGATTTCTTCGCCGAAATGCAAACACTTTTCCACTTTCATGTCGTGACATTTTATTCAAGACTTATGTCAGGTCGGTTCTGGACTACGCGTGCACTGTCTGGGACCCGCCTACTGCTGGAGATAAAGATAAGTTGGAGAGGGTGTAGAACATTGCCTCTCGTTTGGTGTCTGGCACACGCGGGGCTCATTACAGTGCATCGCGTACGAAGGATGCACTCAACTGGGAATTGATTGACACGCGCCTAAGAAGTTGCGTCTGAAGCTATTTCATGCTGTTTGCTGTTGCTATGCTGTTGAACGCGAAAGGTATGTGCGGGATCCTTTTTATAGATCCAACCGTGTGGACCATGTTTTTAAAGCCCGTGAATTCGCGGCTAGAACTGCATTGTTCAAAATGTCTTTTTTTCCGAAAACCATTAGAGAATGGAACAGACTCCCTAGCGATGTTTTGAGTGTGACATCAAATTATGTGTTTTTTCGTTTTTTAATGATGTGATGTGATTGTGATGTGTTATTTTGAAGGGAGGTGTACATGGCGAACGTTTTATGCTTGTACCTCTGCCTGCGAGCGGAGATGTCATGTGTGCTTCTTTTAAGGCCTTTAATGCCTCATCGTTGTAAGCAGGAGTTGTCGACAGAAATGTCACGCTTGTCAGTTGGTCGAAACGGTCGTCACGTCACAGTGCGCGAATTTCAATCGGGGCCAATTGTACTTTGGCTACTAACCGTGATTCTCCAAGTAAGTTTGAGTTTAGTTAACTGCTTACTAAACCAATTAGTCTAATTATATTTATGTTTATGGGGTTTAACGTCCCAAAGCAACTAAGGCTATGAGAGACGCCGTAGTGGAGGGTTCCGGAAATTTCGACCACCTGGGGTTCTTTAACGTGCACTGACATCGCACAGTACACGGGCCTCTAGAATTTCTCCTCCAAAGAAATTCTAGCCGCCGCGGCCGGGATCGAACCCGCGTCTTTCGGGTCAGCAGCCGAGCACCATAACCGCTGAGCCACGGCGGCGGCCAATTAGTCTAATTAACCTTTCTATACTCCGTCTCACAAGATGTTTGCAGCACTACGAAAGGTAGAGCTCTCTCGTCCAATCAGGATGGCGCGCGCTACATTAGTGTGTTCCTACGCGCCTGTGGCTCGGTCCACCTGATGTCCAGGTGGCTTCTTTCTACATCTAGCAGTGGCGCTTGATGTCTTTTTACTCTTTTTTTTGTTCGTTTTTGGACAGGCGGACGTCCGTTCCAAAGGGACTAGCCCCACTTTTTTTTTTGTCGCAACCTGTCCTGATCAGTTCCTCTGTTGTCGCGAAGCCACCTGCTTCGCCTGCTTGGGGAAACAGCGCACTGTCGGTGTAGAGCACACAGGAGACACAACAGACTCGACCGACGCCATGTTGGAAAGTGGCGACGCATCACTACCTCGCAGCAGGCCTCCGCAGAGCTGTGTCCGTACGGGCTTTGTCTGGTAATATCAGCAGTGATTGAAACACTCCCTACCATTTAAATATACCTGTCCGAACCATGTTTTTAGTTGCAATGCTTATTGTTTTGATTAATAGTCATACACTCCTCGAATATTCGAGGGACTATTTTCTGTGTTTCTGCAGTCCTGATTGGACGAGAGAGCTCTACCTTCAGTAGTGCTGCAAACATCTTGTGATACGAAGTATAGTCCGACCAGATAAATAAAACCAAGTAAGAAATTTGCCGAGCTTGGGAATCGAGCCCCGGTCTCCGGAGTGCGAGTCGAGCACGCTACCATTCCGCCATGCCAGCACGATGGTTTGGAATGAACAAAGGTGCGTCTAGTGAATACGGTGTCTTCGTTCACTCCCATCTTCCTCCCTTCCCGTTACGGTGAGGTTTAGGTGTACACTGAGATATGAGAGACAGATACATTTCCTTTCCTCAGAAACCAATTTACCGACGAGCAAGGCGTAATTGTCCGCGTTTCAGATTGGTTCAAATTGTCGTGACGTCACCGCGCGCGAATTTTGACGGGTGTCCACCGAAATATGTGGGACAGTTACTGCGCAACTTCCTTTCCTCAAATACAATTTTCGACTAGTGTCTACTGAGATATGTGAGACAGTTACTGCGTAATTTCCTTTCCTCAAATACAATTTTCATTTTCTTCCTTACGGCGCCTCTTTCTTCTTTCACTCACACTTCCTCCCTTCCTGTACGGTGCGGCTCAGGTGTCCATTGAGATGACAGAGAATTACAGCCCCATTTCCTTTCCTCAAAAAGCGTTGCGTTCAAAGGCCAACGCATTGCGCCGAACGGGTGGTGGCGTTCCTTGGACTCCGTGGCAGCGCTACAACACGCTGTCGCGTTCCACTCCTAAAGGCGAAGCTTAAGCGTCATTAATTGGCAGTTAATTAATGCACCAACAAAATGTGCAGTGAATAATCACGTAGCACTCAGGCTTTCGCCTTTCAGCACTTTAGCCGTTAAAGTTCCTCGTAATCTTTTTTGTACATTCCCTACTCCCCCCCCCCCACTGTAATGCCACGGCGCTGTGGGTTCCTTAATGAATAAATAAATAAATAAATAAATAAATAACTTGGGCTTGAGCGAGGGAACAAGCATCACAGTAAAGGGCAGAGTTGGCGAGGAAAACGAGACGACACCGTGCCGAGTAGACGATGCTCCATACTTGCTGCGTGTAGCGACGTCCTGTCGTCTGCTAGTGTCGCCCCATTACGGTGCAATGAGCCCATATTTTTGTAACGACTTTCCCAAAGACTTCGCTGGTCTCCTCGCTCAGTTTACGGCGCAACAGGTAGGCATTGTCATGCAAAGAGACGAGAACGACGAAATGCTAAGTGGGAAAACAAAACTGGAACTGAAAAACCGTGCTGAGGTCCCATTCCATGCACTGCCAAAGGCTGACTCCCGGGACAAGGCCGCTTACTTCCGGTGCCTTCAATTTCGGGCGCCCGATGCGGCATCCAGCTCCCCTAGTGGAGATCAGTGGCGCCCACCACTGATCTAGCGCATTAGCGCATTCGCGCAGCGCATTAGCGCCTCCAAAAGGTATGGCACTGCTTTCTCGACGGAGCGTGTCATGTACTGTTTCGTATTGTAGCAAGTTAAGCCTGAATTGGCTTTAATTCGTGGTGCTTGCTGCAGTTGACTTCTTAACAGCGCTTCTCACGCGCACTGCAGCATTCGCCTTTCTTGTCAGTCGTTCCCCTCGCGCTGTGCCTTTTCTTTGCTGCTCGAAAATTCGTTTTTAAGATGGCCTAGCCTCATCGTCATTGAACTACTTTTCCTTTACGATGGGAAGACACGAACCAGACAAGAATTATAGTGTTTAATGCACGTACCGCTTTGCCGAGGCAGGGTGAGACTTGCATGCCTGTTTTCTTCGCTTTCGCAGAAATTACAGGGTTCTGCACACAATGCCTACATTTCTCGCGTTCAGCTTGCTTGTTCCTTTCATATAACAGCAGACATTACACGAGAACAGCGCAAAAAACTGAGAACGAAAGGGCGAAAGACGCGCCTTTTTGCATTGAAATACACAGCAGACACCCGACTTCCGGGACAAGCCGTCTAACTTCCGGTGGCTTCACTCACGCTCGTCTCGCAGAGCGGGAATGCGGCATCCAGCCACCATAACCTAGTGGAGATCAGTGGCGCCCACCGTTCCCGCAGAAGCACGATTGCCATCGCTGCTCGCGGCTTTTCCAGTTTTTAGTTTTGCGTCGGCCGCTCGTCGTCTGTCTGCCGTCTGCTCACGGCGTACACAAATATGTAAAGATGTTAATCGATGCTGTTTACATACCATAACCGTATAAACGCTTACGCAATGCTAAATGCACCCATTTTTTGAGGACCTTACGCCATTTATAGCATTCTTACCTTTAAAACAGATGTCCGACGATGTTCAGACTAGTGGCGCCATCTGGCGATTAGGAGGGGAACCATTGTTCTAAAAAAACCGACGCTCCTGTTATGCCTAAAGGGGGCAGAATCGTCACTCTAAATAAAAAATAAAGCAAATTTATTACTCGTACGTTTTCTTATGGATGACAGGAGACGAAGCGAAAGACCGGTTGCCCATTTATGGCCACTGAACGCGCTGAAGGCATTTACCACGACGAATCCAGTCCGAGGCAAGGCTTCATTCATAGAAGGGCGCCGCCATATTTGTCACCACGGGAATGCAATGGGGGTGCCATGGCGTTACGCTCTTCGCCTCCCGCCGGCCGGGAGGGCTTGGCGCGCGCCAGTGAAACATCGAAAATAAAACCATTCGCTGAAAAATATGCGCAGTGACGACTAGATTTCGGTGTAATCACATTCCGAGAATCTGTTTTGAGCGTTGATGTTTTCAGATTTTGCTTCAGTTAGTACGGTTCAGCTGTATACTTGTGTACTACACCGCTGACAATGATATGCCGTAAAAAGCACTCTCAACTCAAAAAGCTTATTTTTTAAAATTGGTTAAAATCTTAGGTACAGCACTCGTATAACGTGTGCTATTCAATTCAAACAGTTTTGCCCGAACCAACCAAAAGTCCAGTCCTGTAAAATTATATGTACAGATGAGTTGGCTGGTCACGTGTTGTGCCCTGTCGCGCTCTGTTGGCCTCCAATGGGTCTCTCAATCAACGCGCCAGACAAGTGACGGCGGTGAAAGAAAGCGCTGTGTGGCGACGGCCTCGAATCCCTGGAACCTGGGGGAAGCAGGAACCTTTTCATCCCTCCCCCCATAATAAAGAAAACGCAGGAGCCATACTCTGTCTGTCCCCTATGATCGGGAGGCAGGCTGGCGCCGGAGGGCGGGCCGGTTGCCTCTCCAAAGCCAACGCTCCCATCTTTAGCCTCCTCAGGAGACGTGTATGCTTGACCCCGTTGGTGCTCAATATCTTATAACACCAGAACTAAACGGCATGACGACTGCAAGCTGTGCGCGTGCAATCTCCGGAAGCTAATCAGGTGTGGACATCGGAAAGAGCTCACAAGTTGTCAGAATAGCCAACGAAATGGGACCGTTGATAACTCGTGAATGAAAACATCCCAGTTAAGATACGCGGGCCTTGCAACGCCCGTTGTCGCTTAGCACAGTTAACCCGACCATTGCTATCGATTCTACGTGAATCATCACGCAGATCATTCGCACCGGGTCGAGGTCAGTTTTCTGTGGCACTGCAGCTAAAGCTATAGTCGGACACAACTCAAGAACACGACGGCTTTACACCGTCAAATGATCCCCCTCTATCCAACGGCGTCGGCCGATTCTCAAGCCCTACTAGCTTGACAATGCAGTAAGCGGCGTAACAATGGAGATACGGGTCTATCCCCGACCACAGAGGGAAGGGATTATCCCCATTCATCTAACACTCCCTGCTTTTTCACAATAACAGGGTCATGAGAATCGGTCCACACCATTAGCTGGAAGAGATCCTTTGAAGAGGAAAAGCCGCTGTGTTCCTTAACGCGAAGTTGAGGTGTTGTCCACTTGCCCTGCCATCGCGCCAATCAGGTCGGTCAGTAAACAAGGGTTGTTTCCGCCCGCTCCGGAAAACGAAGCTTCTGCCGCTGATTTCTCCCCTGCTGTCTAATCTCGCAATTGATAGGGGCGGCTCGCGGGGTTGTTCTCTCACTGAGCACGAAAAAGCAGAAGCATATTTTCTATAAACATGTTAGGATCGTTACCACAGTCTTCGGGACTACAATCTACACAGAATGTATAGTACTGCTTAAAAGGAAACAGTGCAAACACAGGACAAAGAGAGGAACGTACAACACAGCCGCTGACCTACCGTTGTGTAACCCTGCTAAAGCCAAACGATGCAATTGGTTATCGGCGAGAGGTATGGTGAAACCGCGCTTTTCTCTGATGGACACACACACAAATAAGAACGAACTGAAAACAAGTATATACGAGCTACAACGCATAATTTGCTGCTACATTATAACATGGCGATCTCTGTAGAACACGCGCCTGCAGAAGGCGACGCAGAAAGAGGCGAAACGACGCAGTAAAGAGATTCTCCGTCTCCTGCTCCGGCATGCACTTAAGAGGGTTCACCAGTGGCAGTGTCCATAGGAAATACATGGAAACTTTCAGAAGCTATACTGTGTCTAAACATGGCTCAATTTTCGTGAGGTTTGTGGCAGCGTATTCTTCGTTAGTGAATAGATGAAATGTTGCGGGCCGATTTTATTGTTTAAGTTTCATTTTTTTACCAATTAGACGCAAAGTTCCAGAAAAATGCTGATTTTAGATATGTCGAACTTTCTTGTCATCTCGGGAAAAAACTAAGCCAAATATCAAAATTTCGTCCACAACATTTCCTCCCTTCGTCTTTCTTGATTGTAAAGCCGCAATTTTTATGCATATCGAACGTAGTGCTCGCGTTTTAGAGGCTCTGAAAGTTGTGCATATATTTTCTGTGCGAATTTGAATTTCGCGCTAAAATTTTACTAGTGCGACTTGGCTCCACCTGGCGACAAATTATTCTGTCGCTACTACACTCTACCACCAACTTCTTGCTTGTCTATGTTCGTGCGCACACTTTTTTCTTAGAACCTGGCCGCACTTAATTTCCTTCATTTTTTTTCTTGCTTGGGCTGTACTTGGAAAGAATTTCTTCGTTTCTTTTTTTCTCGAGCTTGCGGTGCGAAAAGGAAGCGGATTGCAAAGGCCACACCCAAAAGCACCTTACTCCCCCCTCCCTGTAGCACACAAAGTAAGACACTGTTCGCACCAAAACACGCGTGAGTCGAGTAATCGGGTCAAAAACCGGTTACTGGGTTCATGTAAACGCACCGAGTCGAGTCAGGAGTCAAGGGGTCGGGACCAGTAAACTCCGCCGCAAGGGGTAGGTCGACTGAACTCCACCCTTCCCCGATGTGCTTGTAAACGCTGTCGAGCGAAAAAAACGGAGGGGAGAGGATAAATGCGAACTTGTTTTTCACTTGCGCCGTCGCACCTCCGAAGCAGCGATGGTATGCCACAATCTTGGATGCTACCACTGCTCGCTCGCAATGCGGTGCTCGACGCTTGGTGTCGCTGCTGATGAACCGGTCTCGACTAGCTAAAATCGAGTTCATGTAAACACACGTTGGTAGAGTTGGGTTGACTTCGCTCAGCCCGACCTCCGACTCAACCTGACGTTATTGGTTCATGTAAACAGAGCTAAGCAAGAACTCGATTATGCAATGCTAAGGTTTGCGTTCAGTCACTATGCATAGCTACAGGACGCTCTCGGTGCTTTTGCAAACCACACTTTTCGTCCTTTTAAGTTTCATCCAACTTTGATTTGCATGGTGCCTTGTTGGTGCTGAAAAGCGGAAGGTGGGTGTTCGGCGCAGGGAAGGCTCGTACGAGACTAGGCAAAGTAAGCTACAGGCTGTCACTGCAATCGAGGACATGCTTCTGTAGCTATGTAAGGAATGCTACACGGGAAAGGGAAGAAAACCAGACATAAGGCCTTGTGCTAAGAGCTCATTCCTTTCCTTTTATTTGGAGACTGACTACATAGGTGTTCAACACAATGGAACCTTTTCCGGGTAATATCCTGCGGATGCACAAAGCCTCTCTTCCGCCATTTTAACCGACCACACCTGTCTGCTCAGGCGAAACCAGAAACCCCACCCTACCATTGTAAAAGAATTTTCGCAGAAACGAGGCACTGAAGCTTAGGCAACCCAAACCGGAAACGCTAAATTGTGTGGGTTTCTAGGAAATGGTCCATTGTCTGACCCCCACATCCTTCTTTGCTCAATGGCTGCGGTACACGGAACCTTGGTCGCATACCTACACCAAGTTTTGGGCTCTACTTTTTGTACGAGGAAGAACGAATACTTTCGTGTCGCGGTGTAGTTTACACACCTGGAGGGGGAATAGAACTATCGAGCAGCTACAAAGCATGCCTGCTTATGTTTCGAGCTTTCGACAACGGCACCGCTCGCGGGCGCTCCGGGTGACGAGCTCTTCCGCTGCCTTGTTGCCGTGGTCGTCGCTAGGCCTATAGCCTCTTTCGCATCGAAGCCGCAGCGGCCGGCGCTTCGGAAGTCGCCTGCGCTATAATAAAAGGCCTACTCTACACATCGTTTTACGGCCAACAGCATCATCTCACAATAAAATAATAGTATGGTAAATTGCCGCGAAGCCTTCAGCAGCGAAGCGAGCGGGCACCAGGCGAGCCGAACCCCAACGTCGGGCCAGCGGTAGCTGCGAGGTGGTAGTGAAGAGAAATTTGCTCGTATCACAGTCGTTACCTTCGCCAGCAGCTCAATATTGGTCAGCCATCCCAAGCAACCACAGATATCCATCGGACGGCCGTCGGCCGTCCGTTTCGGATGTTCCGTACGGCCGATGGACGTCCGCAAACAGCCGGTGGACGTCCGTCGGCCGTCCGACAGGCGTCCAAAGCAACATGTTTGTATGGCCAACAGACGTCGACTTCGGACGTCCGTCAACGGATCTTTCTCGGATGTTTGCATATATGTCGCATGCATGCTTTTTTCCCGCCCTCGAGGCAATAAAATGGAAAAGGAATTGTACACCGGGCATATTTTATTTTGGTAGTACATCAGCACAGGACTGAACTATAGTAAAACTTCGAGCGCACACCCATCTTCCATGATGAAGCGGAAGCAAACAGCATTCTGGAAAAAAAAAGAAAGAGGTTATTCCTCAAGCCTATGACAAAGTCCAGTAGACCATGATAACTTCAAAAATGCTCGGAAACTTTGCTTCGGTATTCCCGTAGCTCATGCAACCCAACATAGTCATCCTCCTTGACACAAGGTATTCTATGCTTGAAAGAGGCCAAGAGCAAGGAAGTTTATCATTTTTCATGATGGTATCAGGCCTACAACACACTTGTTATACTCAGTACCCTGCTCGAGCAAAAAATTCAGGGGGCACTTTGACTGTCTAAAGTGGGTAGAGGCGGAAGCGTTTTCCGCACCACCTTCGCTGTTTCTGTGGCACTGGTGGCGTCACATATGATTACTAAGTTATGGCAAATCACTAATTAATTGTTAAGTACTGATTAATGCCTGAATACTAATTAACTGCTAATTAATGACGCTTAAGCTTCGCCTTTAGGAGTGGAACGCGATAGCGTGTTGTAGCGCTGCCAGCGAGTCCACGGAACGCCACCACCCGTTCGGCGCGATGCCTTGCCCTTTGAACGCAACGCTTTTTGAAGAAAGGAAATGGCGCAGTAATTCTCTGTCATCTCGGTGGACACCTGAGCCGCACCGTAGAGGAAGGGAGGAAGTGGGAGTGAAAGAATATAGATAAAGAGGAGCCGTAATGTAGAAAATGAAAATTGTATTTGAGGAAAGGAAATTACGCAGTAACTGTCTCACATATCTCGGTGGACACCCGTCAAAATTCAGGGGGGCACTTTTTTTACCTAAAGTGTGGTCACTGATGTGTGGGTAAGATGTTAAGCTTCGCCCCTAAGAGTGAAACGCGACAGCGTCTTGCAACGCTGCCAAGGAGTCCATAGAACGCCATCGCCCATTCGGTTCTACGCCTCGCTCGTCGGTAAATTGGTTTTTGAGGAAAGGAAATGTATCTGTCTCTCATTTGTCGGTGGACACCTAAACCTCGCCGGAAGGGAATGGAGGAGGATGAGAGTGAGTGAAGACACCGTATTCACTAGACGCGCCTTTGTTCATTCCAAACCATCGAGCTGGCATGGCGGAGTGAATAGCACGCTCGTCTCTCACGCCGAAGACCGGGGTTCGATTCCTGAGCTCGACCAATTTCTTAATCGGTTTTATTTATTTATATGGCCTGACTAGTAAAGCTAATTAGGCTAATTGGGTAATTAAGCAATTAACTAAGCTCAGTCCCACTTACTTGGAGCATCACTATACAATCCCTTCAATTGGTTGCATGGTTACTAGCCAAAGTGCAATTGGCCCCGTTTGAAATTCGCGCACTGTGACGTCACGACCGTTTCCACCAATTGAAAAGCGTCACATTTTCTGTCGACAACTGCTGCTTACAACGATGAGACATTAAAGGCTTCCGCCTTAATACCTACCTTTTCCATTATAGTAGTGGCCCACTGTTGAGGAAACGTTTCAGAGTTCAAGCCAGAATATTGCCAGCTTTGATCCACTTCGAAAACAGTATATAGGTGATAGGAGCACAACAGCCATCTTCTACGACATGAGTGGTGCTGCACAAAACCAGGCATAGAACAGAGACGTCAAGACCAGCGGCTTAAGTGGCAGCCTTGCAACTTACCTTTAGCCCGCATTCAGTCGTTCTCATCATGGGTAGAAGTGCTGCACATTGTGTGTCTAGAGGAGAAAGAGGAAAAGGTGTGATAAGGGCCGACACTGCATGTTTAGATCAGCCCGTAAGGGACCGATCCTTACAAACACTAGGTGGAGGTCCCTAGAATGGGACCCCAGTGGCGGTTGCCGCCACCCGACTAAGGCTGGTTGGGCCTGTAAGTCGTGGCAGCAGAGCAGGGTCGCCCCCCAGTCCTCCCGGGTTGGGTAGGGGGGGGGGGGGGGAATAGCGGGGTTGGAGGGGCAGGCCCACACCATATGATAGGTGTCAGAAGACACTGCACTACAGTGTGGGCAGCTGCCGCTAAAGGAGGGGTCAAAATGTTTTAGCGCTGCCGGGCAGCGCTAAACAGCAGCGCTGAGAAGGTGGAGAAAGAGCCGCTCATCCGCCTACTTCAGGCATTTACATGGGCTAGGGTAAAGGCGATGAAAATTTTGATAATATGTTGTAATATCTTTGAATGTATAGACGGGATTAAAATCGGGTTCCTGATCGGATGGGGAGGAGAAAACAGCAAGGTAAGAGAGCGCGCGGGCGGCTGCGTCTGCTACCTCGTTTCCTGCCAACCCCTGATGAGCAGGGGCCCATATGAGGTAACGGTGTGCGAGATCCGTATCCCGTATGCAATTTTGGTATATTCGATAGGCTAGGAAGGGAGTGCAGCCTTGTTCGACGTTCCGACAGGCCCTCGCGAGTCGGTGATTATGTATTTTGAATTGGAATGTGAGGCCGCGAGAGCAATCGCGACCTCTTCTGCTTGTGGTGCACTGCGGGCTTTGAAAGTTAGGCTGTTAACTGTGTTGCTGTTGTGAACTACCGCGGCCCTGTACTATCCCCAGTGGTGAGGGCCGGAGGCGTCCATGTAGTATACACCTGTTTTGTTGCCATAGTATCGGGCTAGCGCTTCCGCTCGTGCCAGGCGCAGACCATTATGGTCTTCTTGTGACATGTTTGCTGGAAGAGGCCGCACGTGGAGGGCACGTCTCCACATTTCCGGGATGCGAAACCTGTCTTCCATTGGAGGGGTGTGTTGGATATGGAGTCGAACAAGAAGGCGGCGACCCGACTCCGTTAGCGACAAGCGCGTGTACTGGTTTGTAAGGTGCGCCTCCCGGAGCTCCCAGAAGGTATTCACCACCCCAAGAGCCATAAGCCGGCTGTTTGAAGTAGTGATGGGGAGGTCAAGGGCACGTTTAACAATTTTGCGAAGGATGACCTCAAGGGCGTCCTCCTCTTGTTTCCGTAGGTGGAGATGAGGAGTCGAATAGAGAATTCGACTAGTTACGAAGGCGTTTGCCAGCCGCAAGGCATCCTTACTTCGTAACCCTCCGCGTTTGTTGGAAACCCGGCGGACCATGCGGCCCACATACGCCATGCCGACTGGCTGAATACAGAGGACACTCTGGGTAGTGATCACTGTATAATCAACACAACCATTTACATGCGTCCCCTGAAACGCCCACTAACACAAGCTCGTGTTCCGGACTGGACGACTTTCCGCACCTCTCTACCCATCGTAGACCCCCTCCAGTCGGGATACGACGCCTGGTCCAAATCGCTCACGTCTACACTCACACAACACGAAAAACAGATACAGCTCACAGAAACACAACCGGACGTGGACAACCACTTGTTCCACATTTGGGAGGCCCGCCGCAGCCTTACCAAACGATGGAAGAAACAGAAACATAACAGACGCCTAAAGGAACGCATCCTCGAACTCACACAAGAGGCAGCGGAATATGCTACTCAGCTAGCCGACACTAACTGGGTGGACCGGTGCAAAGCAGCTGCACGCCAGATGTCTGGCCGCAACACGTGGCGCCTATTCCGCGCTCTCATTGATCCAATACAAACACGCACGGAAACCCAACGCCACTTAGATAGGGCATTGCACAACTTTACAGGATCGACAACACAGCTAGCGCACACGCTCAGGGATCGATACCTGTGCACCACTAAGGACCCCCGGCCAGCGGCGTACTCTTATGCAGGCGAAGAGCACACGGAGCTGGACACTCCGTTCCAGCTCCACGCCCTCCGGGCGGCCTTAAGCACGATGAAGCGGGCCACTGCACCCGGGCGCGACAAGGTTACGGTCAAGCTCTTGGCCAACCTTCCCGACGCAGCCTACGCCGCGCTCCTCAAATGCATCAATAGCATTTGGGACGGATAGACTCCTCTCCCTCTCGATTGGAAATCGGCTCTCGTGACCTTCATTCCGAAGGCCGGCAAACCTATTGATGTGGAGAACCTTCGCCCCATCTCCCTCGCGTCTTGTCTCGGCAAGCTGATGGAGACGATGGTGCGTGACAGACTCTCCGATTATCTCGAAACACAGCACATTTTCGCGGACACTATGTTCGGGTTTCGTCCTCACAAGTCAGCACAGGATATACTTCTGCAGCTCCACCACGACATTTTAGGTCCTGTAGAATGTCCCCACAACGACAAGGTGGTCCTGGCCTTGGATCTTAAAGGCGCATTCGACAACGTCAAACATAGAGTAATCCTGCACCACCTCAGTAACACCAACTGTGGCCACAAAACATTCCATTACATAAGACAATTTCTTACAGACCGTCAAGCCTATATACGCATACAAGATGCGGAACACGGGCCATACACCATCGGCTCGAGGGGAACACCTCAAGGCGCGGTCCTGTCTCCCCTGCTCTTCAATTTGGCAATCCTTCGTCTTCCCTCCAAATTGTCTTCTCTGCCCGGGATACATCACGCTCTTTATGCGGATGGCATTACAATCTGTGCCACGCAAGGTAACCTGGGCCACATGGAGTCCTGCCTGCAAGCAGCGGCGACCCTAGTCGACGACTACACGGCCTACCGCGGACTCCAGTGCGCCCAAGCTAAATCAGAATTTGTGCACTTACGTCCCCCCCATCGGGACACAACACCGCTTCGCATCAGTCTCCCCTCGGGACAGATCCGGGAGGCCAAGGAGATCCGCGTCCTTGGCCTCTTCATACACCACCAACGCAGAGTCGACACCACCCTAGCCAAACTTCGCACGGTGGGAGACCAGGTGGGCCGCATGGTCCGCCGGGTCTCCAACAAGCGGGGCGGATTACGAAGCAAGGATGCACTGCGGCTTGCCCATGCTTTCGTAACGAGTAGAATCCTCTACTCAACTCCCTACTTGCACGTGCGCAAACACGATGATGACCAACTGGAGGTCATCCTGCGGAAAGTCATCAAGCGTGCTCTCGATCTCAAGGTCACCACGTTCAACCAGAGGCTTCTGGCCTTATGCGTGGTGAACACATTTCGGGAGCTTCGAGAAGCCCACTTAGTCAACCAATACATGCGTCTTGCACAGACCACGTCCGGTCGCCGTCTCTTGGAGCGGCTACACATCAAACATGGCTACCACATTGAGGAAAGGCAGAGAGTGCCAGAACCATGGAGACGCACCCTCCGGGTCCGACCCCTTCCCCGCAGCATGTCCAGAGAAGACCATAGCGGTCGTCGCCAGGCCCGCGCGGAAGCGTTGGCGCGATACTATGGTAACCAAGAACACGTGATTACGTGGACGTTGCCGGCCCACACCGCGGGAGGTGGTACACGGCCGCAGTGGTACACAACACAAACACAGTTAACGGGCTCACTTTCAAAGCCTACAACGCAACACACGCGGAGGAGATTGCCGTTGCTCTGGCTCTCACGAATCCCAAGTCAAAACACATCATCACCGACTCACGAGGGGCCTGTCGGAACTACGAGTTGGGCTGGGCTCCCCCGCTTGCCTGGCGCATACTGGAATATAGCTGTTGATGCGAAGATCCAACTCCACGCAACCTGATTTGGGCCCCCGGTCACCGGGACTCCGGGGAAACGAACAGGCCGATCAGGCCGGCCGCGCACTCTCTCCCCGGGCTATCTCCCTGTCCTCGGAGGCTACTCCTAATCAGACAATCAGGCCCTTACATTCAAACACATCACCGATTACTACAAGGAGGAGCACCGGCGCTACCCGGTCCCTTGTAAGGTTTCTGGATCGCGCTGATGAGCGCCCCCTCATCAAAATTCTCACTAACACTGTACTGTGCCCGGCGGCGCTTAAACATTTCAATACATACCTTGATGGCGTGTGCCAGTTCTGAGGGGAGTTGGCTGACACCTTCCACATGGTTTCGGCGTGTCAATCACACCCATCTATCCCCCCTAACCCCAACCCCACAAGAGAGGACTGGGAGGCGGCCCTGCTCGGCTGCCAAGACCTAAAGAGCCAAAAGGCTTTGGTTCAACGGACGCGGGCGTCGTTGCTTGCCAATGGGGCACCGGAATAGGGGCTCCTCCCAGTATTGTAAGGGGAAAGGGCCAATAGGGTCCTACCCCAATCACCTTTCTGTAAAAATATAATTTCCCTTAAAAGGTTTTTCACCACCACCACCACCCTGCGTGGCCCACAGAGTGATGTCATCGGTGGTTGTGGTGGTGGTAAAAAACATTTATAGTGCAATAAATATTTACAGAGAGGTTATTGGGGTAATCGGTGATGTGTTTGAATGTAAGGGCCAGATTGTCTGATTGGGAGTAGGCGTCCAAGGACAGGGAGATAGCCCGGGGAGAGAGTGCGCGGGCGGCCTGATCGGCCTGTTCGTTTCCCTGGAGGCCGTGGTGACGGGGTGCTCAAATCAGGTTGCGTGGAGTTGGATCTTCGCATCGGCAGCTATATTCCAATATGCGCCAGGCAAGCGGGGGAGCCCAGCCCAACTCATAGTTCCGACAGGCCCCTCGCGAGTCGGTGATGATGTGCTTCGACTTGGGAGTAGTCAGAGCCAGAGCAATAGCAATCTCCTCCGCGTGTGTTGCGCTGTAGGCTTTGAAAGTGAGCTCGTTAACTGTGTTTGTGTTGTGTACGACTGCGGCCGTGTACCACACCCCGTGGTGTGGGCCGGCAACATCCACGTAATACAAATGTTCTCGGTTACCATAGTATCGCGCCAACGGTTCCGCGCGCGCCTGGCGACGACCGCTATGGTCTTCTCTGGACATGTTGCGGGCAAGGGGTCGGACCCGGAGGGCGCGTCTCCAGGGTTCTGGCACCCTCTCCCTTTCCTCAATATGGTAGTCATGTTTGATGTGTAGCCGGTCCAAGAGGCGGCGACCGGACGTGGTCTGGGCAAGACGCGTGTATTTGTTAACTAAGTGGGCTTCTCGAAGCTCCCGGAATGTGTTTACCACGCCCAAGGCCAGAAGTCGCTGGTTGGACGTGGTGACCGGGAGGTCGAGAGCGCGCTTGATGACGTTCCGGTGGATGACCTCCAGTTGGTCATTATCATGTTTGCGCAGGTGCAAGTAGGGGGTTGAGTAGAGGATTCTACTCGTTACGAAAGCATGGGCAAGCCGCAGTGCATCTTTGCTTCGTAATCCGCCCCGCTTGTTGGAGACCCGGCGGATCATGCGGCCCACCTGGTCTCCCACTGTGCGAAGTTTTGCTAGGGTAGTGTCGACCCCGCGTTGATGGTGCATCAAGAGACCAAGGATGCGGATGTCCTTGGACTCCCGGATCGGTCCCGAGGGGAGAGTGATGCAAAGCGGTGTTGTGTCCCGAGGGGAGGGACGTTTGTGCACAAATTCTGATTTAGATGGGGCGCACTGGAGTCCGCAGTAGGCCGCGTAGTCGTCGACTAGGGTCGCCGCTGCTTGCAGGCAGGATTCCATGTGGCCCAGGTTATCTTGCGTGGCCCAGATTGTAATGTCATCCGCATAAAGAGCGTGGTGGATCCCGGGAAAAGAAGACAATTTGGAGGGAAGATGAAGCATTGCCAAATTGAAGAGGAGGGGAGACAGGAACGCGCCTTGAGGTGTTCCCCTCGAGCCGATGGTGTATGGCCCGTGTTCCGTGTCTTGTATGCGTATGTAGGCTTGACGGTCTGTAAGAAATTGTCTCATGTAATGGAATATTTTGTGGCCACAGTTGGTGTTACTGAGGTGGTCCAGGATTACTTCATGTTTAACGTTGTCGAATGCGCCTTTAAGATCCAAGGCCAGGACCACCTGGTCGTTTTGGGGACGTTCTACAGGATCTAAAATGTCGTGGTAAAGCTGCAGAAGTATATCCTGTGCTGACTTGTGAGGGCGAAAACCGAACATGGTGTCCGCGAAAGTGTGCTCTGTTTCGAGAAAATCGGAGAGTCTGTCGCGCACCATCGTCTCCATCAGCTTGCCGACACAAGACGTGAGGGAGATGGGGCGAAGGTTCTCCACATCGATAGGTTTGCCGGCCTTTTGAATAAAGGTCACGAGAGCCGATTTCCAATCGAGAGGGAGAGGAGTCTCTCCGTCCCAAATGCTGTTGATGTATTTGAGGAGCGGCGTACAGGGCGTGCTGCAAGCCGGCGACACGACTCAGCTGGGCCGGCAGGTGCATCATTTCCAGATTGAAGAGCAAAGGGGAAAGTACCGCGCCTTGGGGGGTTCCCCGCGTGCCGAGTAGGTAAGGACCATGGTCTCTATCTTGAATTCGAATGTAGGATTGACGATCCATTAAAAATTGGCTTATGTATTGGAATGTGTTGAGGCCACAGTCGGTGGGACTTAGGTTAGTGAGTATGATCTGATGTGTTACATTGTCAAATGCTCCTTTAAGATCCAAGGCGAGTACTACCCGGTCATTATGGGGGTATTCGAGGGGGTCAAGGACTTTCCGATTGAGTTGCAGGAGGACATCCTGTGCGGATCTGTGTGGGCGGAATCCGAACATGGTGCTCGCAAAGACTTGTTTGTGTTCAAGATATGTAGATAACCGATCCTGCACCATCGTCTCTATTAGTTTGCCCACACATGAGGTGAGAGAGACGGGGCGGAGGTTATCTGTGCCAATTGGTTTGCCAGCTTTAGGAATAAAAGTGATCAAAGCCGTTTTCCATTCGATTGGCAGGGGGTGTCCCCGCGCCAAATCGCATTGACGTATTCCAGGAGGGACTGGTACGCCAAGTCGGGCAGGTTCGTCAAAAGCTTGACCGTGACCTTATCCCGCCTTGGCGCAGTGCCCCGTTTCATTTTGGCGAGAGCCACCCGCAGATCATGCAGCTGGAAAGGTTGATCCAGCTCCGTGTTCTCTCTGCCTGCATAAGAGTACGCAGATCCACGGGGGTCTTGGGCTGTACACAGATACTGGTCCCGAAGTTTCTGTGCCAGTTGAGTCGTGTTGCCAGGAAAAGCATGCAGGGCTCGCTGCAAATGTTTTTGTGTTTCGGTTCGTGTTTTGGTTGGGTCGATTAGGGCTCGAAAGAGACGCCACGTGTTTCGGCTGGACATTTGTCGCGTGGCCGTGTTGCATCTATCTACCCAGTTGGAGTCGGCGAGTTGGGCCGGCGACGCCGCGAAACGCAGAAACGGGCGCCTAAGAGCTGCGCTCTAAAAAGCGAAAATTATGCAGCGGCATCACGGGCGGCCTTCAGGCCGCTTTTTGTGGCGTCCAGGCCGTGCCTAGTCGCGACGTCCTCTGCCCAGGTCACCAACCGAAGTTGGAGATTCGGCTCGGTGCTGGACAAAGCATCCTCCCACTGCTGCGGACTGTTTAGGTGCCAAGAGGTAGGGGAAAAATGTGCTGGGCAGGTCAATAGGTGATGAAGCTCGCCCTTACGTGCGTACTTGCGAGCCTAGAAATAGTTTTTCGACATTGACAATAGAAACGAGCTGTAATGAAAGACGCGTGGTACGCGGCGACGGACACCATAAACAGTTATAAAGCGCACTCCTATGCATACAGTGCAACGCAGACTGTCTGACTTAGTGGACAAAGCTGGGGCGGTTTATCTAAAACATCTACTGGTTGTAATTATTATAATTTTGAGACTGCTGCTCTTTCCAAAATTAGTTGCTATACGCTCCTAACTTTTTATAAAATTGCTCATGTAAATGTGGGTTTCAATTTAAACAAAAAGCCAAATTTTCTTGCGTTCTTTTTGGTCTGAAAGAGAGGTGCATGCACGATACGTAAACGTATTGCGTAGTTACGGATATAAACGAGAGAGGGCGCCAGGAAATCCGCGGACCCGCACCTAAGTTTTACAATCTGGAAGCTGTACACAGCAAGGACCATGACCACCGTGGGGTGGTGATGAAAACATTTATAGGGAAGGGATAGGTTTATTGGTTTGGATTGTTGGGGTTTAACATCCCAAAGCTACTCAGGCTATGAGGGACGCCGTAGTGAAGGGCTCTCGAAATTTCGACCACCTGGGGTTCTTTAACCTGCACTGACATCGCACAGCATACGGGCCTCTAGAATTTCGCCTTCATCGAAATTCGGCCGCCGCGGCCGAGTTATGTTTGGAGCGAATCCTTAGAAGCACTAGGTGGCCACCGTGGCTGTCATATTGTCACAGGACTATGGCACGAACTGGAAAATTGAAATTTGATTTTGAGGAAAGGAAATGGCGCAGTAATTTTCTTAAATATCTCGGTGGACACCGGAACCGCGCCGTAAGGGAATAGAAGTAGAGATGTCCGCTAGTGGAGGGCAAAATAAATTGGCAGCGGCTTAGCTCACCTATGCCAGGATAAAATTTTCGACCCCCAACAAAGGCACACCTCAAGGGTCCGTCATCTCGCCACTACTTTTCAACGTGGCCATGATCGGCCTCGCGAGACAACTCGAGAAGATCGAAGGCATACAGCACGCAATATACGCTGACGATGTCACGGTCTGGGTTACCACTGGGTCGCTCGGCCAGAAAGAAGAACGACTGCAAGCAGCGGCTACCTGCGTGGAAGAATGTCATTGCACGAGGCCTCGCTTGCTCCACCGAAAAATCAGAACTCCTGCGAGTCCACGAAGGGAAACACAAGGAAGGGTCCCTCAATGTCTCCCTCGAAGGACAGCTAATTCCCGAACGAGACAAGATACGAGTCTTGGGAAAGTGGCTGCAGAGCAACCGGCGATGCGGCCTTACGCTCGGCCTTCTCAAGCAATCGACCACTCAGGTACTCTGTCCTGCAATAATAAAACATTACGATCCTAACACGGATGGGCGATGCCCACACTGTGGGGAGACCTGTGATATCTTCCACATGGTGTGGGCATGTACTCAAAATCCTCACCTCCCCCCTCACCCTACCCCTTCCAGAGAGGCATGGGAGACTGCCCTCCTCAACTGCTCCTCGCTTGAGTCCCAAAGGGCTCTGGTGAAACGGGCGAGAGACGGGTCCTCGTCGTGCGGTGTCCCGGACTAGGGACGCCGACCATGTAGCGGGGCCACTCTGTGGCTCCCAAACTCTTTTTCACAAAATAAAAGTTTTCACCACCACCACCACCAGGTCGCCAGAATGATCACGCGCGTGTCGCAGAAGCGGAGCGGCATGCGAGAGGGGGATACCCTGCGCCTGGTTCAGAGCCTGGTGGTCAGTCGCGTGGGTTACGCCCTCCCGTACTTCAACCTCAACAAAGGAGAAGTGGATAGTGCAGATACCATACTCCGCAAAGCTTACAAGACAGCCCTGCATCTACCAATGAACACCTCCAACGAAAAACTACTGGCTCTTGGAATTCACAACACCTTCGAAGAGATCAAAGAAGCCCAACTGGTCACGCAGTTAGCTAGGCTCCAGCAGACTCCTACGGGGCGCTCGCTCCTTAGGCGATTGGGGGTAGGCGGAACTGCTGAATTCGAGAATCGTACTGCGAGCATACCGGACGCAATCCGCCAGACGCTAAAGGTTCGCTCCCTTCCCCGGAAAATGGACCCCAACTTGCATGCGGCCCGTAGGGCAGCCCGGGCGAGGTACACTGTAAAAAATATTTATTGAAAAAAAACAGAAATTTTCTGGCAGCTGGCCTGCCAGAAATTTTCTGTTATGCTATGTTTTCGGTTTTTTACTTTTTCTTTCATTTTACAGATCTTTTCTGTTTTCGACTAACAGAGAATTTCTGTTAAGCCGATAGAAATTTTCTGTTATGGTATGTTTTCTGTTTTTACTTTTTCTGTCATTTCACAGGGTTTTTTGTTTGCAATTAACAGAAAATGTCTGTGAGGATGACAGAAATTTTCTGTTTTTACTTTTTTCTGTCATTTCACAGGTTTTTTCGGTTTGCTTCTACCAGAAAAATTCTGTGATGTTCCATTTTCTCTTACCATATTTTCTGTCATTTAACAGCTTTTTTTTCATGACTCGGAGAAATTTTCTGTGAAGCTCCATGTTCTGTCATTTCACACACTTTATTTCTTTCAGATCATCTTTTAATGACTGACATAAAAACAGATACAGAACATTAGGAGTGCTGCCACATTTAAACAAAATAAAATATTTCACTGCTTTTAAACAATCACAAGCAATGGGAAGGTCGCATTCAAGAATATTGGAAAATATGCAGTGTTAAACAACGCGATCACGGCTGCTATTTTACTATACCGTAATGCCTTTCAGCATCACTGAATTGAGGTAAACGGTAGGTGGGTGGGCAAAGAAAAAAAGAAAATTACATTGCCCTGCCTGCAGGCATACAGTAGAAGCATGCAAAATATGCAGCAATGGCAAGTAAAGTAGAAACGAAACCTGTGCCTTCCTGTCATACAGAATGGCATGAATCACTCTAAAATAGCAAATACAATACAATGAATACGACGCAAAGTAATAATACCTGAACAATGAACACAACCAATCACTAAAGTAATGGCAAGCATAGGCAAAAGGAGAGTGTATTCGAAAAATGTGCTTTGCTCACGACTAGTGCTGCATTAAGCAGCAAGATGCCAGCAACAGGACATAAGGCATGCCACGGGCTGTTTGCCTTATCACACTGTAACTGCAAAACATTTTTTACTCTACTTAGTGCGTCCAATCTTGAGAGTACAATAAATTTAAAAAGAAAATAGTAACACATACAATATAGATAGTGTTGAAATTCATACAACCAGCCACTAAAGTGTAACAGCAAGTATACGCATAAATAAGGTATCTTGGGGAAATTGAGTCTTGGCTGACACTAGTACGGCATGAAGCAGGGAGATAGAAGCAACAGGACATAAGGCATGCCACAAGCTGTTTGACTTATCAGTGTAACCATAAAACATTGGTTCCCCATATCGCGTGTTGTGGAAATAAACACGCCTTGTAAAATGCTTCTTTCAGCTAAACGGGCGCATTGTTCGACCTCAAATTTCGCATAGAAATGGCATTTGGTCGGCAGAATTGTTTAATACCACGTTTGCTTGGGGTACTTACCTGATTCGAACAGAATAAGTCAGATATTCACATCGTCTGCGGCGACGACGAAGGAAATTAAGCTGCTCTCTGTCAGCTATTGCACCGGTTGTGCCATCTCGTTTGTTCGTCATGAAGAATCAGCAAAGGAGGGGGATTCGGGGGGTTTGAAGTCGCTCTTTCAACTAGTTTTTTAATGCTCACAAAAAACCAGTTGAAAGAGCGACTTCAAACCCCCCGAACCCCCTCCTTTGCTGATTCTTCACGACCAACAAACGAGATGGTGCCACAGGTGCGATAGCTGACAGAGCAGCTTAATTTCCTTCGTCGTCGCCGCAGACGATGTGAATATCTGACTTATTCTGTTCGAATCAGGTAAGTACCCCAAGCAAACGTGGTATTAAACAATTCTGCCGACCAAATGCCATTTCTATGCTAAATTTGAGGTCGAACAATGTGCCCGTTTATCTGAAAGAAGCATTTTACAGGGCGTGTTTATTTCCACAACACGCGATACATAGTACATACACTCTTGTGACTACAATATAAAAATGAAAATAGTAATAGATTACAATCAATACAATGCAGAAAGTAGTTTTACATTGAATACAATCAGTCACTACAATGTAATAAAAATGTACATAAAAAAAGTGTCTTAGGTAAACTGTGGCTTGCGCCTGAGACTAGTACTACATTAAGCAGCAAGATGCAAGCAGCAGGACATAAGGCATGCCATGGGCTGTTTGCATTATCACAGTGTAACTGTAAGCATTCAATCTTGTGACTGCAACAACTTTAAAAATGAAAACAGTAATATGGTACAATAGAATGAACACTACAAGTAATACAGCCAGTCACTTAACTAACAGCAAGTATACGTATAAGCAAGGCTCCTTGGGCAAATTGTGGCTTGCTTGATGCTAGTACTGCATGATAAAGCATGCCACAGGCTGTTTGCTTTATCACACCGCGTAAACATAAAATATTGATTTAAAAAACTCGAATTTCAGGAAAATCAAAAGTCAAAGCTTTATCACACCGCGTAAACATAAAATATTGATTTAAAAAACTGTCGAATATCAGGAAAATCAAAAGTCAAAGTCTTGCAGCGATGTGATGAGGGAAGCAACCTTTGGAGAGAGGCAGTGTTGCTTCTTCTTTGAGCGCTCTGCCTTGGTTCCCCGGACAGGGTTCACAGCGGCAATGGTCCTGAAGCAAGGGCAGAGCATTGTTACTCTTTGGACAGTGAGAATATCTATATTGTCTTCAAAGAAATAATAAACATTGCGAGAAGACTGCACCCTTCCTCCCCCCAAAAATTTAATCCTTTGAAGCCCACATTTCAGTTTCATCATGTGCACTAGTGAATGTATTCAGTAATCTTTAGTATTCAGTACAAAACAAGACTTCAAGCCAAAATGAACCTTTTCTAAATATTCACTTTAATAAGGTTTTTAATGATCATAGTGCTTTGTTACTGCTTTGTTACTTGCGTGAAAGCTGCTCACTGAACTCCATCACTAGGTTTTAAAGGGTTGCAAAAACAACGCCATGCAACCTGTTGTTCTCGGGAAAAATCCACTTTGTCTGCACTTTCCCAATTTGCTGATGTCTGGGTAACAGCAAAAAAATGCATTTATTGCTGAGAAAACTAAACTGAAAAATTTTCCGGTCACTCCATTCAAATTGTGGCATGTGCGCCGAAAAGAACTTCATGACCACATTTTGAAGTTAGTTGCGGGGCTCCTTAGGGCCTTGTGATCCGCACTCAGAAATCTGACTTGTCAATAGACTGCAGTCTACTCTTAGAAAATGAGGCAACTATGACAACACCTGTACTTTGTTTCTTCATTTTAAGTAGCTTATAAAAGCACCGCTTCAGTCTCTTTGCAATAAGACCACAGTAACCTGTTGACAAAGGTCAACTTAAGTTTGCATTCAATGTTCCTTCAAAGCGCTCTCTGACACCAGGGCAGCAATGTCTACAAATACACAGGCCGAATCATCAGCATGCCTATTTTGTGTCACCCAAAAGTACAGCCATGAGCAAAAATCTTTTTTGACAGGTAATAAGTTTGCAGTACATAATTGCGTTCTCTGTTTTTACAAAGATCTAGATGCGTGACAAGGGATATGCACATTTTAGTGAAGCTGGAATTAGCAGAACTGAGCAGAGGATTGTTATTACTAATGCCCCACTAGTGATATGTGAGTCTAAAATGATGTCTAGTGCTGCAGAGCACGCTGTTAAGGGAATGTGACATTACCCTCTCACATCTGCACACAGCTTCCACTGTCCCAGAATAAAGTGCCTGCTGCATACAAAATATTCTCTGTAGGCAGAATCAAAACAAAATTAAGCAATAGCTTCAAATAAAACTTCTGGTTGAGCATTGGAAGTCGCACATTTTCAGTGCTGTAGCATTATCTCCAGACGCCATTAGTACGGTTAACATGCAGGCCTCAATAATGCAAGTATTAACAGCCTTTTTCAGTATCCTGGCTTACACTCAGTTTGAACTGGGCTGCAAGGAAAAGGTACTTTCACTATCATGCTTAGCTGTCCTCGAGGCTAGTCAACACAGCTGAGCGTGTCTGTACAGCATCCTGGGCTCCTCACTCCTTCCACATTTACTTCCCCCTACAGATGCACTTTGGAAGAACTATGTGTGGCTTACAGCGCATCCATAAAGAAAGCTTCATGTCAAATGCAGCAATAACAATGCTGTATCTTTCATCAGCAATCCTCACGTAATTAACTGAGGAGCCAATTTATTCAGACAGCACATAGCGATGCGTGTGCCACCACAATATACAATGCTGGATGCATAGGTTATCCTGTATAGTATACAGCTCAAGACTGTAGGCTCAGATACCGCTGAAAGGGAGTCTTCCAGCTGATGGCACCAACCAACCATTATGATGTCGTGGTTATTTTGGCTAATCTGTGGTTAATCCTTTCCCTTTGCCAGCAGGTGTGAAGGATTAGCAAGTGCATGGGAATTAACCATGAAGTCATGAGAATCAGTCGACACCATTGGTTTTTAGGGGCATTTGCCGGTGCATTCTTCAGCTGTATCCAGCTATAGTCACAGTGCCTAACAATTCATGCTGAAATGAATGCAAATCAAAATACGCAAGAGAAAAAACCCAAACTTTCCATTAGCAGTGAACCTTTCTCCGACAGGTGGGAGCCATGCCAGCCTTAGGGGAGGGTGACTGGTGCAATTGCACAAGACGTCACCAAGATGGGGATGTTGAGTTGCCCTGTGGGTGTCATCCTACACCCTCCCATCCTCTACCCACCCTCCCTCTGTCCCTTGACCTTCAGAACAGACATTTCCAGTGCTCTTCAAAATGAGGGAGACAATATGTATGCCTGAAGCTCGCCAAAATAATTGTATAACTCGCTGCTACAGAGGGTTGCAAAGAGTGCATGTGCTTACAGACGTGGCATAGTTTCAGGCGTCGTTTGTTGCAGGCAGGACCATCTAAATGACATTCATTCCACCCATAAGCTTTGCTGCAGCAGAAGGGAAAGGGGTAAGGGAGGACAGTTGTGCTTACAGAGCTTTGTCAGTTCACGGCTTAGCCCTTGTCCCGTCTCAGTTGTGCTGGTTTGTTCTATCGAACTTAAAACTGCCTTCAGGACGCCCTTTGTATTATCTGAATTGGAACACATCTGACTGTGTCAAGCTGTATTGCCGTTAATGGTGGTAGGAAATAATGTGTGCACCATTTCTCCCTTGTGCATACTCTGCTCTGTGAGATTTTCATTATAACTAGTGCTTCTTTTAGGCACCCAGTGGTTGCCACTGCAAAGTGGTACTGCTTGATTTTAGGCATTAATTACAAACCAAATGTAGACTAGGCATTGTGCTAATCATCACCTTTTGAAGCACAGGATTTTGGACTGTGAGCCCATATTTACTCGTCATAAGAAAAACTTGTTGTGGACAAAACAAATGTTTTCAATTCTGAATGGCAAAAGAAAATGGGCACAGAAAATTGGAATGATTTTGTAGAGAATGGTTGTAGTGCTACCATTGTTGCTATGTGCATAAATCTAGACAATAATTTTGTGCAGTGTTCTGGCAACTTAGAAACAGATTTAATTTCCTGTGCCTGGCATTATGTCGGCAGTGTTTGTTTTTATTTTGAAATTCATTTGCTTCCCCCAGTCTCCTGTCCTGCCTCTTGCATTGTAGTCATGGACTGTGCTAACGAACTCTCCAAACAAGCTGTCTTGCCTTGCCTTGTGCGCAGTTCTAAGCAAGACAATTTATGAAAGAAAAAGAAAGCCGAAGTGCTAGAATTGCTGGTGCGTTGTGACAGTTTTCAAAGAAAACAGAAAAGATGGAAAGAGCCCTTTTTAATGTACAGGAAAAAAATTAATTATCATAGTAAGGTTAAAACTAACCTGATCTAGCCAGGCTAACTTCGCACAGCCTGCTGTTTAAGCTGAACAAGTTCAGTTCATGCTGACAATAGCTGTTTCGCCCCACTCAACTTTTGCCCATGTGTACGAAGAAAAGTGGTATGCCAGACCTTCACGCCAGTTTTCAGCCAAGGCACTGTAATACTTAGGTACAGAAGGAATCCGTGATGGTTTGGTTTATGGGGTTTAACGTCCCTAAGCGACTGAGGCTATGAGAGACGCCGTAGTGGAGGGCTCTGGAAATTTCGACCACCTGGGGTTCTTTAACGTGCACTGACATCGCACAGTACACAGGCCTCTAGAATTTCTCCTCCAAAGAAATTCAATCCGTGATGATAAATATAATGCTGGTATATTCTTCTATATTACCAACCGGAAAAAGGTTTCAATTCCACTGTCACCCATTTTAACGCTTTCAAAATTTTGCTATGCTGTCTTTTCTGTAGGCACTATTAAGAGCGGAGCATGGAAGACTAAAGCATCATCTTCATGAGCTAAATAACGGTTTCAAAAGAAGTGGGAATGCCATGGGAAAGCCAGTATCGTCTTTAGGTCATAATACTGACGACAGCACAAATGCTGAAATGCAACAAGAAAAATTTGTCACCACCCTATGCAAGGTGCATGGGCTCCATAATGCGCTGTAGTGAAAGTGCTACCACTATGTTTCACCTTTTTTTGCTGGTGTCATTGTGTTTTTCCTCATTTTTCAAGATTCCTCATTGATACTCGCTGAAGTAAGAGCAAGGAAAGTGACCTGAAGCCATGCATGAGCGTGAAGAAAAGGGGTCACGTTCTGGCTACCACGATGCTTCAAGTAAAACTCAAGTTTGGGAGAGTTGGTTCGTGTTGAAAGAAAAAAACTGGTGATGGCGCAAGAAACGGGGACACAGAAGGCACACAAAAGACAGGATTGACGCCAACTCAGACTTGAGTATCTTGCAGACGCACCTGACGTGCCCCCAAGTTGGCTGCAGAACACAGAATAGTGACTGAACCTCCAAGGGAACTATTTTTTGGTTCAAGCAGTACGAGACCACTTGAGACTGGCACATTGAGATGGCAATCAGGTTGAGACATGTAATGGCAGGTTCGGTGCGGAAGCTTCGAAAGAGGAAAGGGCCCATTGTGGGAGAAATATGGTCAAGTAAAACTCTAGTTTGGGCGAGTTGGTTCATGTTGAAAGAAAAAACTAGAGTTTTACTTGACCATATTTCTCCCACAATGGGCCCTTTCCTCTTTCGAAGCTTCCGCACCGAACCTTGCATTACGTGTCTCAACCTGATTGCCGTCGCAACGTGCCAGTCTCGAGTGGTCTCGTACTGCTTGAACCAAAAAATAGTTCCCTTGGAGGTTCAGTCACTATTCTGTGTTCTGCAGCCATCTTGGGGGCACGTCAGGTGCGTCTGCAAGATACTCAAGTCTGAGTTGGCGTCAGTCCTGTGTTTTGTGTGCCTTCTGTGTCCCCGTTTCTTGCGCCATTACCAGTTTTTTCTTTCAACGATGCTTCAGTGGAAGTTCTGCCACTCATTCAATATGCAGACATGATGCACCTCCCATTTTTTCAATCAACTGATAATGTGACTACGCAAATTTTAGTAGACTTCCACTAGCATTTTAGTCTGACTGCTTCAGCATTCAGCATCCAGCTCATTTTCTTTTGTGGTGGCAGCCCTTCCTTCTACAAGCTCAGCTCTAAATATGCAGGCATAGGTGCTTTAACTGGTACTAAACTGACTGCTCATACTGACAAAAACGTCAAGACATACTCTAAGTGACTTTGTACTTCACACAAGTTACACAAGATTTTGCTGAAAAAACTAGCAGTCCATATGAAATAATGTTTACCAATAAAAACAAAAGCTGCCTTCTGAAAAAAAAACACGAGAAAAGATTGAATTATGAAAATATATATATATGGGTGCGTTCAGATAGAATGGTAATCGAGGTCCCATGACCGTTTTTTGTTTTCAATTAAATTTTTTTATGTGATGGGCAAATATGTCTTCACAAAGAAATGAACCTTGGTTTTGCAACAAACACTGTAGTTTTCTTGGGAAAATATCACATGTTACAAGAGGTGGAGAATGTCATCTTTCTCCATCTCGGAAAGTTGCAAGTTTGGGGCCCTCCGGCATGCACCATAGTTTTTGTCACGCATAAATAGTTCCTTAGTTAATCTTTAGCACCTTGACTGTACTTTTGCAAACATTAGACAACAATTTACAACAAAATGTATTGAGATATCCCCGCTGAATCTTTTTCTCAGTATTCCCCAGTTGATTGTCCTCATTTGAGGTGAATTTCTTAATTCTGGACCAGTAAGTGTTTTCTCTATAGCGCCTCAAAATTGGCAAAAATTCAGAAATGCCAAAAAAGCGGCAGGTTTGCAGTGGATTAAAAAAAACATCATTTTCGATTTTCTTTAGCATTCTCTAAGCACTCCTCAGTACCTCGTAAGTATAACATACTAAGAATGCCTTCTAGCATATTGTTTTAATTGTGAAAGTAAATACATAACTGAGGGCATGTTCGCATTCTTTAGTATTGCGTAGTATTCTCTCTTACAAAGCATATCCATCAGATATTAAACTGGACACAGACCAAATGAGGTAACAATTTACCTCGTTTAATATCAAAATCATTTTAAATTTTTTGCAGCTTGTTTTTGCAATCGTAATACGTAAATTCACTATTTTGAGGAATTTCTCGGGAATTACCCAATGTTGGCCGAACATTTGGCGTACTCCATATTTTCTACATTGTCGGGTGCTTTGGTATAGAATAAATGTTCTATTGATACTAGACTCTTCGTTACTTCATATAAGAATGAATATTCTAGTGGTTTTGGAAGAAATCTACATCTAACACCTCGGGGTTAAATCATTCTTAAAGGGACACTGAGGAGAAATTGAAGTTGGCTTGTATCGACAGAATACCAGCTCCTGATTACAAAAACGCCACTCATACTGACAACAAAGCTCTTGTAACGTAGAAAAGAGCGAGAACCAAAATGCAGGTATCGCCGCCACAGGCCAAACTCGCAAGTACAAGCGTGATGAGATCATAGAACAAAACAGTGTTGCTAGAACGAATGGTTCTAGCAACACCAGGAACCGAGAAACCATGCATCACTGAGGCGCAGCCAATGCATGCGCAAATCTCCTTGACGTCGCCAGATGGCGCCACGTGCCCGGCTGCTACGCGCGCTCCTGAAGCATCGGGACAAATCAGCGCCTGTTTTCCGGCGGTAGGCGGGCTCCCGGTATTCCGCTAGCGGTAACAAGGTACACGGTATGCTAAAGGTGTCTATTTGCGAGAACTTCGTTGACGACTTCGAGAACGAGATCCATCGTAACGCTGGCAAAACGCCAGTGCAAACGTAATCGAAGCGACTGTAGCGACGGCCGCAATAGCCGATAGATGCCTTCAACGTGCGGCCGGCGGTAGCTTTCTTTTCGGCTGCTGCTAGGCCGCACTGCTGGCAGCCAGAAATCACGGAGTCTGCGTTACGTCATGTGCACGCCATGTTTCACGTCTCTTAGTCCTCTGTCGTCATAGACGAATCCCAAGTTTGAATCAGAGCGGCGGGAAAAATTTTTTCAACTTCGAATCCAAATTTCTTAGAAATAAATGCATCTTTCGCTGCTGGCCAAGTGGCAACAAAGCCATGACATGCCGAACTATCGGATTTTACTATAAAAAAAATATTAATAGTGCTCTCCTCAGTGTCCCTTTAAGGTGCACTGGAGACAAAATGTCTTTTCTTCTGTGGGTACTATTTTATTTTCAGTTCCTATTCAGGACAAGTATAAGTCGGAACGCAATTCTAAATATGGTGCCGCTTTATGTACAGGTTGTAAGTAAAGAAAAGCGTAAACAAGAAATAAAGGTTCCATTAAGAAAAGACATGGTGGGGCCAGTTGCTGATGCGTTTCTTTTTCTGGCATGTCAATCAGTGCTACTTTTTAGACAAGCAGACAGAAATACATGACAGGACGCAATCAATTAAACATGGAGTGAGCACCCGCCCTACCGTGCCTTTCCGTGTGCTCGTGTAATAAGGCAGCACTGTAGGACTTTTTGGGAAAAAAAATAAAGGCAGCAGTTTGTGCGACATTTGCGCAGTATATTGTGCAGCACGAAGCCAAAACCTCTCTTCCACTCCTAACAGTGGTCGAATCCACGTAGCAAGCGCTGCCTTCATTTGACTGAATGCACTTCTAGATGTGGAGCATCTAACTCTATGCACATTCCTTGCCGCTTTCCACTCTTCCTTCTTTTTCTCTTGGGAGGCTGTAAGCTTGATTGGCGGAAGCTCCAGAACGATAATATCCTTGAGTGTTTCTTGAATCGTGCCTACAAAGCCGCTGGCTATTTGTATGGCCTGACTTGAAGGCGCTCGCAGGTTGTGGTGTGCTGCTCATTGTTTTACTAAGCCACCAAAGCCGTAGAAGTAATTTTACAGTGCCCAGTAGCATAAAACATCCATTTTGCCTCCTGACAATGTGCGTTGTATCTCATGAGACGAATTTATTCTTTAAGTGAACGGAGCCTCGTCGCATACATAAATTACCTTTGTGCAGATAGGCGCATTGTCCTTGAGGTGGCCTTTATTTCTGACAGAGCCAAGCATGCAAGAGCTGAGGCATGATACACATTGTCGAAAATAGCAGCACAGATCCCCGCCAATATTCTTGCCATGACAACGAAGGTAAAGAAGCTGACTTTTTGCCAATGGTATGCTTTTACTGCGTCTGGAAGCAAAACTCTCCTGTTTTTGGCGAAATCAAAATGCAGAACAGCACAGTCTTCCAGCTGTGCTTTTCTTCATGTATAGCCCTTCCTTGTACACATCTCATAGACGTAGGTAATCCATCCAATGGTCATTCTTTCAAATTCCGTCATAAATGGTAAAGGTGTCAGTTTTTTTTTTAACTATATAGCTCATCGGATTCCAATGTGGCAGTGAGCCCCTCGTCGTCACTGCTCATTTCAGATATTTTGCAAGTAAAACTCCATCTTGTTTGCAGTGCCAAGAATTCCTGAGGAAACAAGGAGTAGGTTCTTGGCATGCACAGAGACTGCACATCTTCAGGAGAAAGGGACCTTCTGGACGCGTCCTGCAGTCCCTCAAGGCACACCTCAAAGTTAGCATAGCACGTGCCACTGCAGCGAGCGTTTCAGCCACTTAGTTCACAAGGATATGAAATTTTATGAGGCGGACATGGCTGGCAGGGTGAGCTAGCTTGCAAAGACGGTAAGCTTCTCGCGAGGACCGGATCATGAAGTGTTTAAGTACTAATTCCTTCTCACCTTCCTTCTCCATTCTTATGGCATATATTTAGTGTTCAGAATTTGTCTGGAGCGATCGAGTGCATCCATAATGTAATACTCTAAAACCGCGTTGATATCACCATGCTTTTGCTTATATCTCGTGAATCTTTCCTCTGTTGACCACATGCCTTTTTCATACACCAACTTCTTTGCTTTTTGAATAACACATCTTGTTGCCTGAGGAATGATTACCTGCAAATCTAGCACAGTGAGGGTGCGTGGTAGCACTGTCAGCAGCTGGGAACATTCTTGAAAGGACGTGTGGTGCTATCAACTTTCGGATTTCGCGAGGCATTATGTAGCTTCGGAGCGGCTGCCAAGCGCGGCTGTTTTCTGTAGCGGAGGTAGCTCAATAAAGGCTTCTTTAGAGTAGCGACGGGCGCATTGAATTCTTATGTAAACTCCCAATAAACACAAGTTAACCCCGCCTTTGTCGCTCAGCGGTTAGGGCACTGGACTGCTCAGCCCGAGGAATACGGGTTCGATCTCAGCCACGGCGGCCATGTTTCGATGGAAGCAAAATGCAAGGCACCCATGTACTGTGCGATGTCAGTACACATTAAAGAACCACAGGTGGTCGAAATTTCCAGAGCCCTCCACTACGACATCTCCCATGGCCTGAATTGCTTTGGGATGTTAAAAGCCATGAAACAAGTTGGTCCTAAAAGCACGTGCTATAATATGCCTCGAGCCATATAAGTCATTGTGTTAAAAGAATATGCAAAGCAAGTAGGACCATGAAATCTTTCATTATAGGAAAATACACACTATGAAATTACACCTATGAACTCAGAAACTGCATCGTTTCAAATTTAGCCACTTAGATTCAGTACTATATCCATGTTCTGATGCTTGCGCTTCATAAAACAGAATACTACGCAATACTAAAGACTGAAAACATGGAAAACATGAACTCTATTTTGTATTTATTTTTCAATTTCAAACAATATACTACAGACCATTTTAGTATGTTATACTTACGAGGTACAGAGGAGTGTTCAGGGAAATTTTTAGGAATAACAAAGATGTTTTTTTTTCAAATCCACAGCAAACTTGCCGCTTTTTTAGCTATTTGAAATTTTGTCAATTTTTACATACTATAGAGAAAAAACTTACCAGTCCAGAATTACGAAATTCACCTCAAATGAGGAAAAGTAACTGGGAAATACTGAGAAAAAAATTCAGCGGTGATATCTCAACACATCTTGCATAACGGTTGCGCTGAAAAGTGCCTTTTTTTGCCGTTCTTGAGAAAAGTTCATGATTTTTTGCCGGAAGAAGAAGGAAAAAAACAAAATGTTATCTAATGTTTGCAAGAGTACAGTCAAGGTGCTAAGGATTAACTAAGAAAATACTCATGCGTGACAAAAATTATGGTGCATGCAGAAGGGCCCCAAACTTGCAACTTTCCGAAATGGAGAAAGATGACATTCTCCACCTCTTGTGATATGCGATGTTTTCCAAAGAAGGCTATGAATTTTCTTGCAAAACTAAGGTTCATTCCTTTGCGTGGACACATTTGCTCATCACATGTAAAAATTTAATTGAAAACAAAAAATGGTCATGGGGCCTCGATTACCGTTCTTATCTGAACACACCCATATATATACAAGCCAGAATGTCCGAATCGTAGCTATAGCATACTCTCCAAATAATGTCAGAACCACGTCAGCTGCCAGAGCTCAAGAACAAAGAAGCCCCAGCAGCTGTAGTGAAAATACGATCAAACCATCAGAAAGTTTGTCTCACACTTACAAGAACACAAGTCCTCATACTTACAAATAGCGAAAGAATGCTGACAATTTCTGCGAAGTACCACCTATGACTTATCAAATCCATCAAATCTACATGGTGACACATTCAAATCTATCCATAAACAATGGATGGTTACATGGCGACAAAAGGGTTACTGGCATTGCGTGCACATGTTCACTCTTCAGCAAAATCTCTCCCCCAGGTCCTGTGCTGCCCTGGCCAAATACCTATGACCCCTGTGAGCAAGCAGTGTGTATAACTTCCACCAAAATAGCCATACACTGCTACAAAATCTCAGATGCAATATAGTACCACCCTCTCCAGGCCTTTCATATTAGTAACTGGGCACCATGCAAATCAGGTAGTACAGCCATAATCTGTGAAGAAGTGGTTGAAGATCAATTCCAGAAAAAATAGTTTTATCTGTCTTTCCTTTCTACATATTTCTTTAGAGCGCTATTTTACCAGCTGCAGTAACAAGCAGCAGCAGCAGCAACAAAATTTCATTCCATAGCTGATTAGTTGTCTGGGTTCAGTAAAAATTTTCTTACTTTTTGAAGATTGCTTACCTATAACTATGATCATCACTGCTTATGCGAGAAGTGCCAAACCAAAACCAGAAAGATTATCACAACTCAGTTAACAAGTGAGATAAGTACTTACCGCTGTGTGAACTCTAAGCAGAGGCTTGTTTCTTTGGGGTACACAACATTGAAAGCGAAGTGTGCCAGAAACATCAGCTTGAAAGCCTGGCACGGGTTGGTTGCATGCATAACTGGCAAGGTGTCGATGGATACAGTGAAGTTCTTCGCCGTAAGGAAACTGCCTCCTGCACAAAACAAGTTTTAAATCAGGAATACTCGGCCGAGTGTGACACCACAGAGGATTATACCTTTTGCAATGATGAAAGGAGAACATGGCACGTCCCCGATGTCATCATCACTGGCAGATTCCTGGTGTAAGAGAGAGTTAAATGTGTATAAGAATTGTCTACTAAAGTAGCACCACGTGAAAGCTGCAACTTTAAGCCAGTTACAAATAAGCATGTAGCGAAGCATAAGTATAAATAAGGCATTTCTGCGCTCAGGCTCTTATTTTTCCCAACAATGCGTGGTGAAATGCTTTGGATTGTAAACAAATAAGTGTCAACCACATGTTAAAGCCCTAAAAATCTACACAGGCATTTACATGTGTTGGATTGTGTACAATACATAAACACTGCATTATTTTAGTCAAATGCAGCCCAAGAACAAAGCATAAATGCCTTTCAAGAGCAAAAGAGGCCCTCCATCAGGTGGTGTCAAGGGACTGTCCTAGCACTGCAGTTAATCCGGCAGACCGGTAGTGAATAACCTTGCACCTGCCAGCCCCCTCAAATGTCACAGGGGATTAACCACGTCATTGACAGGCTAGTCTGTGAGGCAATCACCGCTACATTTTTTGGTTGTAGCCGCTTTAGATAATAAGGGAGTAATTACTCATTGGCATCCACCCAAGCGCAGCCATACGGCTACAAAGGAAAGCTATACAGCTGTCTCAGAAACTTCGTAGTTAAAGAAAAATTCGTCCTGGTCCGGGGTTCGAACCCGGAACCACCGCCACACCGGAGCAGTCGCTCTACCAATTGAGCTAACCGGGACGGCAAGCTTATGGTAGGGCGAGAGCGAATTGATCAGTAACTCGAAGTGGGAAGAGTGTTGGTCAAATGTTTAGGGGAATCCCCCAAGGTGGAGTAGATTTGTAATAAGGGAGTAATTACTCATTGGCATCCACCCAAGCGCAGCCATACGGCTACAAAGGAAAGCTATACAGCTTTCTCAGAAACTTCGTAGTTAAAGAAAAATTCGTCCTGGTCCGGGGTTCGAACCCGGAACCACCGCCACACCGGAGCAGTCGCTCTACCAATTGAGCTAACCGGGACGGCAAGCTTATGGTAGCCGTATGGCTGCGCTTGGGTGGATGCCAATGAGTAATTACTCCCTTATTACAAATCTACTCCACCTTGGGGGATTCCCCTAAACATTTGACCAACGCTTTAGATAATGTTGGGTTATCTAATCGTATTAGATGATGCTACCTTTAGATAATAACAGTAATGTAGAAAAGAGATATTGCAATATAGTATTGCATGTGGGGCTGAAAACGCCAAACTGACACTTGAGCTATGAGGGATGCCATAGCGGACAGCTCCGGATTTGATCCATATCTTAGACTGCAATGCTTACCTCGACTACACTGCAGAATAGCTCCCGGTCTTCATCGAAGATGGCAAGTAGGAGGAGGGGAGTGGCTTCGTACTCTACGGTCATTGATTTCGTTTCAATTCTGGCTTTTTCAATCTCCTCTAGGCATGCCCTGACGGTTGGCTTCTTAATTAAACTGTGAGCATACCTAAAAACCTGTCGGCCAACAGTCTTCACATGATCATCAAATGTTTGTGAGGCATTGAACCCTAGCAATACACTGACATGTGAAAACAAGTATGTTTCTTTGAAGAGGAACGGCCAGTTTTCTCTCACAATCAGCACACTTCTGCTGCCATTGATCATCTTCCTCTGCGATGGATATGTATAGTTCATTAGCTGGGCGACCCGAGAACTGTTTGGTGAAGCCAGCCTGAATTCGGTTTGCAGCTCTTCTCTTTTTTTCTCTTGAGTTTCAGCCGTTTCCGTCAAAGGAAGGTCAGGCTGCCAGGCTACGCAGCCATAAGAGTCCTTTTGTAGTTGCGGCTTTTTTGTGGCCAACTCTTCCGCTTCTGAGACACACCGCTTTGTACTCTGAGAACTGTGCCTTCTTTTGTTATTAATACAATTCTCCAGCTTCCATAGAAGAGTTTCCAGTCCTGTTGCTATGACGGTACCATTCAGGGTGTCCTCAAAAGTTCTTGGAAACTTGCTGACAATTTCACTCGCAATGGCTCGCAGCTCTTTGCGCCCGGGCTTCTGGTAGCAAGTAAGCACCCTTTCACTTATTATCCTGACCATTTCATTCAGATCACTTTTCAGTGGGCGCCTGCCCTTTTGACAAGCTTTTATGAGTCCGGGAGAAAATGCATCCCATGGAATATCAAAAGATTGGGATAACAAGCTTGTAGATGCTTCACTTCCTTGTGGAATATTTACTTGCTCGGCTGGGGAAGCAGCTGTCTGGAATTTTTCAAGTAGAATGCGTCTGGTGACTGCGTTCAGGAAGATTAGGTCAGCCTCTACAATATACTTAAGGTGCTCAATTGACTGAACGCCACAGTCGAGCAGTTTCTGTACAATATGTTGCACCACTTCATTGTCCAGGTGCGGTAGCCAGTTGGAAATATGCTGCTGCAAGTCCATTCCACCTGTCAAAAGCAAGAAATCAAGGAAAATCCAATATAGCATGCTTCAAGACAACAACAGGGTACTTGTTGCGGGCAAGTTTGTACTGCACTAATGGAGTCCAATCAAGGAGGCTTTCAAGCTTCATGCATTTGAAAGGACCGTCACTGCTGACAATGTTGTAGAACTGCATAGCAGGCTCATATCTTGTGTGGACAGTCCTTAATAAAAAAAAGTGGTTGTCATTGCTAGCAAGAATAAGCCTGATTTCCCCAAAAACAGGAGCCCCGTCCACCCGCCTCATAACGACAAGCATATCTTGTTTGTAGAGCAGGCCGTGGATAGTAGCTTGACATGCTGATAATATATTTCCTTGGTCAGAGATCACCTCCTGTACTTCTTTTTGTATTTCTGGTGTGCAAAGCTCACTCGAGAATGAGGAAGCATTGACTAAGCCATCAACACCTTCTCCCGTGTTCTTATATGCCTGGTAAAGCTGATGGCGCTCAGAAAGCGTGTGTGTCAGGTTTCTGAAATTCTGGCAATTCCTTGCACACTTGCGGAAGTAGCCGTGCTTGGTTTCACATCTCATTGTCCACATTTTTATCAGTGGACCAAACTGCATAATCAGAAAGGGGTAATGAAGCAGGTAATGATGCTTAGGTTTCATGGCAACATCAGGGAAGAGATTTGCTCTGCCTGTCATGTAGTCCTCTATAATGTCTTGCAGCCTCATAACCATGGGGAGTGTGACTGCATGTGCAGTAACAAGCTGGACAAACTCAGAAAGCAAAAGAACTTGTTGCCAGATTTGATTTTCAGTTGACTGAATTGAACCAAGCAGGAACAACGGAAGAAAGCGCAACATGTTCCAGTTTTGAACAGCATGGCCTCCTAGCGTTTTTTTGAGGTGAACTTCACACGGTCGGTCAGCCAAATCACCATGTTTAAAATGAAAACAACTGATGCGCTGATTTAGGTCTTGTAGAGAGATCCACTTGAGGACTGTTACAAAATGCTGAATATACAAAGTGAGGTCAAATGAAACAATGCCCTCGAATAAATCATGTGCCAAACAAGGAGGAAGACCTGGAGAACACACATGGAAGTACTTCAATTGATTGAATAAGGAATTGAATTTCACTCCTTTCTCTATACATGAGCCACTGGCTTGTAGGGCTAATATAGCACTATTGTAATTGGCTGGTGTTCTGATTTCTGAAACACCTGACAGAGCATTAGGAGAAAATAGGTCAGCTCTGTCAGCCACGCAAAACCTACAGATGTGACTTGCAGAGCTAAAATTTTCCACAAAGCCCCCAATTCCGTGGCTTCCAAGGTTATCTCCAAGGATGGCAACCAAAGTGCCAAACAAACGCATTCCTCTCGAAGTTATAAAGTGGCCAGCTTCCAGTTTCTTCAAATCATCGAGCAAGGGTGCGAACACTTTGGCCTGCCCGAAATGTGCAAAATCATTTTCATTGCAGAGCAAGCACAGTTTGAGAGAATGAGTTGCGTATCTCTTCCATGGATAGAGATTACCAAGAATTAAATAAACAGCTAGAAGTTTGTGTTTCTTTTTTGCAGAACCAATTGGATTCACGACCTCAAATGCGTCTTGAAAGAGTATAAGCTTCAGTGCTTCAGGATGCTCCTTGTAAAGTAGAATAGATTTGAACATGTTTCCATCAGTAAAATCTTTCAGGACGCCAGAAGTCTCAGGCAGCATACTATCACACTGTGCAATCACCTCTTCATTCTCCAGCATGGCTTCAAGTGTACTTAGTATTGGTACATAATGGAAGGTGGCATTCTTGTTCTTTTTGTTTTTCCCCAGTAATATTTCAACAGGTGATACATACAGAAACTGCTTTTTGAAGAAAGAGGAACGGCTATGTTCTGTTCTGAACACACCATCTGGTGCTCGATGCAGTGCCAAAACATGATCGCCTTGAAATATTTCATCTATCAGTTTATCTATTTCATCACTGCCAAGAGCCTCTTCCTTGAGCTTTTCTTTGAGACAGAAAGCCATTGCAGAAGCATTTGCATTCTGTATGTCATGTACAGCCTCAGCAATAACTTGAACAGTAGATGATGGCACATGGAGCTCAGATAAGAGTCGCAGGTACAGATGAGCAAAAGCAGTGCTAACATGGTTCTTACAGGTTTCTTGTATGCTACCTTGACATGGCTCCATTGCGCTACATAGCACTTCCTCTTCAGAGAGATTGCTCCCAGTTTGTTCAGCATCATGTGGAGGGGTAGTAACCATTGCTAGAATAGGCCTAGCCTCTTGAACTTCCACATCTGGTGCTGTGCAAAGGGGCTTCCCGTGGTAACGGGAAAGATGGGACGAAAAAGATGCCTTCTTTTCATATGCTTTCTCACATAATGGACATCTTACTTTTGTACCTTGTACAATGTGAAGTTTCAGGTGGGCAATTAGAGACTTATAATCTTTACAAACTTGTATGCAGCTATCCACTGTGCAGACTAAGTCACAAGGCTGTACACTGATGGCAACACAGCCTTCTTGTTCAGCACGTCGAATGCGTCTGTGTTCACGGCAGAAGTGACTATAGAGTGAGCCAACTTTGCGAAATCTTTTGAAGCAGTCTTGAAAGGGTCATTTGACATTAAAACTGTTCACATTTTTGTGTAAAGCGATGTGCCTGAGAAATGCAGAAAGTGTCGAGCTAACGCAGCCACAAATGCTACAGGAATACATCTGAAAAGACCACAACAGCAATGAACAGCATTACTCAAATGAAACAGTATTGGGGAATGATCATACTACATGATGTGCAGTCTTAAGAGAAATCATCCTTACGGTACATTTCATTGATCTCATTCCTTTCACTTTGAGCATGTTTTTAAATACAGGGCAGCAAAAATGCTACAGCCGAGTTATACAAGTGGGTTTCAACAGCTAGGTAGCTCTTCAAATCCAGCAATGTAGTGATACAACAATGTTGCAATTCCATCAATAATGAACAGCTGAAATTCCCAAGACACAAGTTGAGCATATTTTTAATAGCCATTGTATATTTAGAAGTTCTGATTGTTAGACTTTATTCTCATCCTCTTTAGATGTGGCTGCTAAATGACATCTTATGAATTCACATGCTTTAACGTATGAGAGAAACCTTCCCTACCAATTCTAAGCTCTGGATTTAGAGCATGTGCAGTCAAAATTTCTCTGTGTGGCTAACCTGATCACCCACAGGCCACTGTGCGTCCTACTAACTTGCTTCATTCAAATGGGTGCCCATGAAGACCACATTGTCTTCATGTGCACTCAAACTTCGAAATATGTTCAGGTACGTTCAAAATAATTCTTTACTGCAGAATATTAGACGGTAAGTTTTTTCTAAGTGCTTTATTGAGTTTCTAGACTGATTCACCAAAAATTTGTAGGGAAGTTCACAGGTGATGCCCAATGAAGCACGACAAATTTTGAAAAGACATATATAGCTCCACTGGTGGAGCTTGTCAAAACTTCATTAACATATGTCCTGCCTACCACAGAGTTTTATACCCGTGTACAAATGGCATTTGAGTCGGCATTCGGCCTTGACAGACTCCTGCGATGCTTCACGAGAATTTCCAATTGCATTCAGAAAATTCAGGGGGCACTTTGGCTCCCTAAAGTGCTGCAAGGCGAAAGCGTTTCCTGGCGCACTGTTTGTTTCTTATTTATTTTTTATTTTTCATATCTTATATTTCCAGTAGAGTTAGTTCTTGGGCTAGTTGGTGTACTTGATTTACACTCATAGTTTTTCAGCGCAAAGGCACGCGGCCAAAGAAAGGAAGCAGGAAGAGAAGAAGGACGAACACAGCGCTGACTGTCAACTGTTGATTCAGGGACGCACACACAGCTTAAATACACTCAGACCAGCGCAGGCGCACACCGTGCAAGGTAAACAGGAAGAAAACTCATTTCACATCTTTATCGCAAAAACATTGATAGGAACATCTTTTCTGCGGCATGCAAAAGAACTGAAGTATCGCTGACACATTCTGACCCTGCTCTCTGAATATAATATGCCTCTATCGTTTCACGGGTTGTTTTTGATTTGCTTGTGCTCAGAATCCGTACTCCTGAAAATACCGGTGTACAGTCCTTGCAAGTAGCGCAGTGCTCGACATGGTTAGCACCTTCCCCATTCCTTAAGTCTCTTGCGTGCTCCCTGAGCCGGTCGTTGACGCAGTGCCCAGTCTGCCCGATGTACGATCTGCCACACGTCAAGGGGATGTCGTACACAACGCCTGTGGCGCATTCCGCAAAGCGGTTCACGTGCCTCTCTTTACACCCAGGTTTTTTGTTTTCACCTGTGATGCGTCGGGCCAACTGGCCAAGCTTCCGAGGGGCTGAGAAGACCAACGGCACGTTGTGCCAGTTTGCCACCTTTTTGAGGCCATTGGAAACTTTGTGCACGTATGGCATCACTTCAGGCCTTACTTTAGCCTGCGGAGGGGTTGCCTCCTTGCCAGGCTTCAACCTCTTCAAGAGCGCTTCTGCAACAGCGACAGCAACCGACCCAGGGAAACCGGCGGCCTCAAGCTTAGCCAATTGTTTCCCGAAACTATCTTGCATATCATGCACACATGATTTTCGGAGTGCAGACTCTAAGCACAGTTTAGCGATCCCTCTCTTCACAATTTTAGAATGGGATGAGTTATAAGGAAGAAGACCAGTGACCTTGTCTGCCTGTAAAAGACAAAGCTCATTATCAGTGAAAAAATTCACGATACCAGTCAAACATTAGGTTCACCAATAAGCATGTTTGCTGGTATTACTCGCCTAGAGCACAAAAAGAGCTTCTTCCTTATAACTCATCCCATTCTAAAATTGTGAAGAGAGGGATCGCTAAACTGTGCTTAGAGTCTGCACTCCGAAAATCATGTGTGCATGATATGCAAGATAGTTTCGGGAAACAATTGGCTAGGCTTGAGGCCGCCGGTTTCCCTGGGTCGGTTGCTGTCGCTGTTGCAGAAGCGCTCTTGAAGAGGTTGAAGCCTGGCAAGGAGGCAACCCCTCCGCAGGCTAAAGTAAGGCCTGAAGTGATGCCATACGTGCACAAAGTTTCCCATGGCCTCAAAAAGGTGGCAAACTGGCACAACGTGCCGTTGGTCTTCTCAGCCCCTCGGAAGCTTGGCCAGTTGGCCCGACGCATCACAGGTGAAAACAAAAAACCTGGGTGTAAAGAGAGGCACGTGAACCGCTTTGCGGAATGCGCCACAGGCGTTGTGTACGACATCCCCTTGACGTGTGGCAGATCGTACATCGGGCAGACTGGGCACTGCGTCAACGAGCGGCTCAGGGAGCACGCAAGAGACTTAAGGAATGGGGAAGGTGCTAACCTTGTCGAGCACTGCGCTACTTGCAAGGACTGTACACCGGTATTTTCAGGAGTACGGATTCTGAGCACAAGCAAATCAAAAACAACCCGTGAAACGATAGAGGCATATTATATTCAGAGAGCAGGGTCAGAATGTGTCAGCGATACTTCAGTTCTTTTGTATGCCGCAGAAAAGATGTTCCTATCAATGTTTTTGCGATAAAGATGTGAAATGAGTTTTCTTCCTGTTTACCTTGCACGGTGTGCGCCTGCGCTTGTGTGAGTGTATTTAAGCTGTGTGTGCGTCCCTAAATAAAGAGTTGACAGTCAGCGCTGTGTTCGTCCTTCTTCTCTTCCTGCTTCCTTTCTTTGGCCGCGTGCCTCTGCGCTGAAAAACTATGAGTTTATATTTCCATTTTTTTTTTGTTTCTTTTAATTGATTTTTTCTATTTTTATTTTTTCATATTTTTTATTTAATTTTTATTTTTGTTCCTGTTCTAATTATTTTTATTGATTATTTTCTTATTTGTATTTTTGTATTTCTTTTATTTTATATATGAAACCCATGCATTCAATAGATGCGTCAGTGGTACCGTCTCCGCTCCAAATGCCAAAGGCCCTGGTTCGATTCCCAGCCTCGACGCAGTTACTTTTTAAGTAGTGACGCCGAAACGCGGGCAAATCTGCCGACATGGCTGCCGACGGCTGTATTGAGGCATTAAAGGCTTTCGCTTTAAAAGCTTCAGCATTCACTCGCCGTTTTACAATAGTGCTGCTGCCGTCGAGTTTCGCTTGTGTTCGTTCGCTCGTTTTCAGCGCGTACGACGCGGACGTCGGTGGTCGGAAGACCGCCGCTAGCACACCGGTCAGTCCCGTAGACCGACGACACCAGCACGACCAGCGACCTCACATCATTGTAGTGTGTTTTCGAAAGCAACAAATCCGGCCACCGAACGGTCACCCGACCTGTCCTCAGCAGATCCGCGGCTCAGCAAAACTCACGCTGAGGCGATGGCCCGAGTAGCTGCGCTTGTCTCTACTTTATCAGTATTAGAAAGAAGAGAAGCAAGCGATTACATTTCATATGTGCACACCTCAACACTCACCAACCCTCACCAGGATTGCCAAATTATTTAATTTTAATCAATGGCATCGAGCCGATGTGACCCAAATACCACCGAGCAATACTTCAGGCGGCCGGCAACAGTCGCCGGCGTCACTCGAGGGCAATAAATTAAGGCGTGCAAATTAATGAGAACGGTCAATGAACACACTTCAAGATAAATTGATTTAAAATCAAGTGTTGGTCACATCGGCGAAAGCAGAGACAATAAGCGAGAAACGCTGGTACTAGCGATGTCAACAACAGCTGGCTATCGTGTGTTTGCCAGGGCGATCACATCGGCGCTTCCTAAAGAATTATCGCATTGCGTAAACAAGCAAGGGTACAACCAATGCCAAAGATATAAAGCTCAGCTTGCGTTTTATCTCAAGCAAGCAATGCACAAATTAAGGTGCGCAGTCGTCGTGATCGGCGCATTGCTGCGGCAAGTTCGCGCTCGCGTAGTTGATGCTGCACTGTTATCTCGAGGCGCCCATTTAGCGAGTACACGAAGTATTTGGTAAAGAATATTCAGAAAAACGCAAGCAGCAGATATTCAACAACCACAGAGGCCAAGCAGACGCGCCGCACGGTGGTGGGCGGGCGGATATGGTTGGATGGTTGCATCGGGCGGTGGCTTGCGCCTACTAGCCTAGGAATCCACACACCCCTCCCCCTTGTTTAATTTTTTTTTATTTTAATCTGTGTAATTTGGCCATTTTTCATACAGTTACTCCTCCCTTGACCTCTTCCACGGGCTGGCCGAAGCAATGGTGATTGCCATTGGAGGATCCGGACTGAGCTAGCGTGTCGAAGGCGCTCAAAAATCTCGAATGTCGACTCGAATGACATCAGTGCCGTTGAAAAACTTCCCTGTGGCAGCGAAAGTTTGGCATTTGAAACGCCCGTGTAGAAACTTTTAAGACTGCGTTGAGCCGTGCAACGCTATTTCGGCCGAAAAATAATATCACAATGTTAAATCTTGCAAAATAAGCACAATTATTGCATTACTTACACTTGCAGGAATTAACATCAATAAAAATAAAAAGAAACACTTGTGATCCTTCCTTGGACGAGAAACGAATTTGAAAATCCCGCGCTCTGTGACGCACTCCTCCGCTAACCAATCGCGTACTTCCCTGGCCTAAAATTTCCCGCGCTTTTCACTCGGTTCTTTTAAGTGTGCATATCTGCAGACAAAGCAAAATTTGTGCACACTTCATTTTCTCGCAAACTATAGCACTCTTACGTGTTTCTCGCTTGTATTCTCCCTCTTCCGCGCGCTGTGCACCTTTAGTGAGACACAGTAAAGCAGCAGTGACGCATCGGCGGTGAAGCGGCTGTGGCGGCCACGCTATTTCGAAAGAGTAGCATTCGCTCTCCACGCAAACGCAGGCGTGCTCTTGATTCTTTTCAAGTGCATTAGGACGCTCAAAACTAGTTGGGGAGACTGCTAGTCTTGAGATCTGTTGCGGTAATTAAAGCTATCCGTCCACTCAAGATTTTCCAATGTCCTCAGACGATTTATTTTCACTGCCCTTTTCAACAGCAGTACAAGCCCGCAACAAGACTTACAAAAGACGACAAAAAGCGTATCATTTATAACGGTAAAAATGTGCACCACTCACCTTGTGTGCGGACGGTCTTATTGGTGAAAATCCCGGACACAGCACGCCGGTATCTTAGTTCACGGGACCGCTCATCACGTCCATGCCGTTACAGTGTAATGCCGTCAATGGATGAATGCAGGAACGCAGCAAATACGACTCCTTCACATTCTGCGCGCTAATATTTCCCGTAGAAACTTTTTGAGGCTTAAAATATGTAATGTGATTGATGAAAGGTTGCAAAGGTTTTTCGGATCACTTTTTTTGTGTAACGGCAGTGCCACGTCACCAACGTTCGGTGAAATGGGGGTGTTGCGGCTCCAAAAACAGAAAATTACTTTCTTTTCCGTGAACGTGTTTCTGTTAATGGAGCAAAACAGATATTCTCTGTATGACAACAGAAAATTTCCGTAAAAATGCTTGTCATTTGACACACATTTCTTACAGTGTATGTACAACAAAATCTAGCTACAAAATCCACAACGGTATACACGGACGTGGCTCCGTATACAGGAAGCTCACATGACAGCATCGAAGCAACATGTCCCTTACCATCCTTACAGATTCGAGAGAAGCGTGCCGTAACTACATGAACGGCCGCATAGGTCGCGCCGCGCTCCGGCTCCTCCAGAGCGCGACCCCACCAAAAGTCACACATAGCATTTACTGGGTGCCAGGACACACCGACATAGCGGGGAACGAACGCGCCGACGAGGTAGCTCGAGGGTATACGAGCCGAGCTTCCTCCCAATCGGACGATCTACCCGACCGAGTCAGCCCTACGTACTCAGACATTCTCAACTACTATAAGGGGGTACGGATCCGCTATTCGCCGCCTCATCCTGATCTAAATCAACTAGAGGCAGTGTATTGGCGAAGATTGCAGACAGGAACATTCCCAAACCTGCATATCCTTAGCAAGATTTACCCGACGCAATATCGGGACACTTGCCCGTGGTGTGGCAGCAAACCATCGTTTTACCACATCACGCGGGAATGCAGTAAAAACGACAGCTTTCGCAAAGACCCGAGTGGAGAACAGTGAGAGAGCCGGCTCTCCAGCGGCGATCTGGGTTGCCAACAAGGTCTGATCCAGCACGCCCAACGAGCAGCGAAGCTCAGCGGTGCCCTGGAATAGGGGCACCGACCCTGTGAGAAGAAGGAAGATGGACCTCTTCTTTCTCGTCTGCTACTAGCACCTTTCTAGAGCAATAAAAGTCGTTCCTACCTGTAGCTAGAGGTACAGGTTTAACTCGGTTACACATTGTCGTTTATCTTTGGTTTCTCGCCTCGGTTACAAGTAATTGATTAGCATTGATTTCTTGCTCCCTGTTACGTGTAACTGTGGATACATTAAAGACGCGACATTTTGTTACGCTGCAAAGTGTCGTCCTCCATCGCCGCATCGCGTTCCAGCGTGGCCAGGGCACGCCGCTCCGCGTCCCTTACGCCGTCTCTTGGCCAGGCGCTCCTCTCTCTGCCCCGGCGTCTTAGCCTCTCGCTTGGCCTTGCGCCGTTCGTTCTTCCTGTTCTACGTGGCCAGCCTCCAGGCCGCAACCTCGAGGTCGGACGAGTCGAGATTCCGTAGTCTCTAGCGCCGCTCGGCAGCGGCCCGACTCCCCTCTATGGCAAGCGGCTACACCCCACGTTGTTGTTGCGACTGAGAGAAGGAAGAAAAGGAAATTGCACAGGCCTGCCAACTGGCTCATGATGAGCCACTACCGCTGCCACGTGCAGATAGAGGAGAGCTAGAAGATCAGAGGAAAGAGAAAAAGGAAAGAATAGACGCGTGTCGCAGCAACAACCGCGTCCGCCGAAGCGGTGGTGGTGGTGGTGAAAAACATTTATAATGCAATAAATATTTACAGAGAGGTGATTGGGGTAGGCCCTATTGGCCCTTTCCCCTAACAATACTAGGTGGAGCCCCTATTCCGGGGCCCCATTCGCAAGCAACGCCGCCCGCGTCCGGTGAACCAAGGCCTTTTGGGTCTTTAGGTCCTGACAGCCGAGCAGGGCCGCCTCCCAGTCCTCTCTGGTGGGGTTGGGGTTGGGGGGGATAGATGGGTTTGACGCTGGCTGAAAAAAACAGATAAGGGGCCGAAGCCGCGAATCGTCGCAGGGTGATACAGACGTGGGGTGTTGTGTGCCGCGAATCGTCGCCACCTCACACACACACCCCACGTTGGTTGCGACTGAGAGAAGGATGAAAAGGAAAAGTGCATGGGCCTGCCAACTGGCTCAAGCCGAGCAACCACCGCTGCCACGTTCCCCTCAAAAATCGGCATTTGTGCACCTCCGCCCCTCACAGAAGTGCACAAATAAAATATCTCTCTCTCTTGAGAGTGGTCCCATACGCGAAAGTGATGAGATACTGGTACTCGGACTCTACATCCACAAACACAGGCGGCCAGACACTACATTGGCCAAACTCCGTAAGGTGGGGGACCAGGTGGGCCGCATGGTCCGCCGGGTTCCCAACAAACGCGGAGGGTTACGAAGTAAGGATGCCTTGCGGCTGGCAAACGCCTTCGTAACTAGTCGAATTCTCTATTCGACTCCTTATCTCCACCTACGGAAACAAGAGGAGGACGCCCTTGAGGTCATCCTTCGCAAAATTGTTAAACGTGCCCTTGACCTCCCTATCACTACTTCAAACAGCCGGCTTATGGCTCTTGGGGTGGTGAATACTTTCCGGGAGCTCCGGGAGGCGCACCTTACAAACCAGTAATCGCGCTTGTCGCTAACGGAGTCGGGTCGCCGCCTTCTTGCTCGACTCCATATCCAACACACCCCTCCAATGGAAGACAGGTTTCGCATCCCAGAACTGTGGAGACGTGCCCTCCACGTGCGGCCTCTTCCAGCAAACATGTCACATGAAGACCATAATGGTCGGCGCCTGGCACGAGCGGAAGCGCTAGCCCGATATTATGGCAACAAAACAGGTGTATACTACGTGGACGACTCCGGCTTTCACCACGGGGGATGGTAGACGGCCGCGGTAGTTCACAACAGCAACACAGTTAACGCCCTAACTTTCAGAGCCCGCAGTGCAACACAAGCAGAAGAGGTCGCGATTGCTCTCGCGGCCTCACATTCCAATTCAAAATACATAATCACAGACTCGCGAGGGGCCTGTCGGAACGTCGAACAAGGCTGCACTCCCTTCCTAGCCTATCGAATATACCAAAATTGCATACGGGATACGGACCCCGCACACCGTTACCTCATATGGGCCCCTGCTCATTAGGGGTTGGCAGGAAACGAGGCAGCAGACGCAGCCGCCCGCGCGCTCTCTCACCGGGCTGTTTTCTCCTCCCCATCCGATCAGGAACCCGATTTTAATCCGGTCTATACATTCAAAGATATTACAACATATTATCAAAATTGTCATCGCCTTTACCCTAGCCCATGTAAAGGCCTGAAGAAGGCGGATGAGCGGCTCCTTCTCCGCCTTCTTACCAATACTTTGCTGTGCCCGGCAGCGCTAAAACATTTCGACCCCTCCTTTAGCGGCAGCTACCCACACTGTAGTGAAGTGTCTTCTGACACCTATCACATGGTGTGGGCCTGCCCCTCCAACCCCGCTATTCCCCCCATCCCCAACCCAACCCGGGAGGACTGGGAGGGAACCCTGCTCGGCTGCCACGTCTTACAGGCCCAACAAGCCTTAGTCGGGCGCGGCTCGGCGGCGGCAACCGCCACTGGGGTCCCATACTAGGGACCTCCACCTAGTGTTTGTAAGGATCGGTCCCTTACGGGCTGATCCAAACATACCTCTTGTTCATTCGTAATAAATGTTTTCACCACCACCCCCACGTGCAGATAGTTGGAGCGGGCGTCGAGGACCGCGCTGGCTGCGAGCTGTCACGTCACTGGGGTCCTCACGCATGCGCAGAACTGCACCAGTTGGAGGTACGAGAAACTGTACCAATGTAGCTCTCGCTATAAAAATGAAAATCGGTTTTCGAGGAAACAATCGGCGCAGTACCTTTCTCAGTCGCGATGGACACCTGAACCTGAAGGGTGAGAGTGAGAGAAGAGAGAAAAAAGCGCAGCCGTAGTGGAGGGCTCCGGAATAATTCTACAACCTGGGATCTTTAACGTGCTCTGACATGGCACAGTACACGGCGCCTATTGCGTTTCGCCTCCATCAAAACGCAACCACCGTGGTCGGGTTGGCACCCGGGAACCCCGATTGCAAAATTTCACAGAAGCATCGAACAGGGCATGGACGGCAGAGCCTAAAAAGCATGCGTGCTCGTTCGAGTTGCAAACAGTGAGAACGTTCAACTTAGCTGAGCTTGTAAGATACTCGTGACATCAGCCTTGCGATTGATCGGAAAGGCCACTAATGTCGCGATTTAGAGTCCAGATCAGTGTCTTGAAGGAAAGTGAGATGACACGAAGAGAGAGATAGAAAACTTTATTTCAACAGGAATTCGGGGCACGCCCCAGGGTCCCCGCACGACCCCACCGCAAGTGTTTATTTTGCTAAGTCCATAACACTGGCAGCACGGCCGGTGGCGATGGTCTGCACGGCCGGGTCCTCCGAGCGCAGCAGGGTCTCCCAGTCCTCCCAGGTCTTGAGGTTCTCTAGGTCCCGCGGGGGAGGGTCCGCCAGGCAGAGGGAAATGATGTGGAGGGAAGAGGCGAAGGGTTCTGGGCATAGGGCGCAAGCAGGAGTTGGGAAGAAGGGATGATAGTGGGTTAGTTTTTTGTTTTGTTTATGGGGTTTAACGTCCCAAAGCGACTAATGCTATGAGAGACGCCGTAGTGGAGGGCTCCGGAAATTTCGACCACCTGGGGTTCTTTAACGTGCACTGACATCGCATAGTACACGGGCCTCGAATTTCTCCTCCAAAGAAATTCAACCGCCGCGGCCGAGATCGAACCCGCGTCTTTCGGGTCAGCAGCCGTGCACCATAATCACTGAGTCACCGCGGCGGCTAATGGGTTTGGGTAAGGGGTGAGGGGAGAGTGTGTGTCTGTAATCTGCGCCAGAGTGTTGCGTGTCTGTTATCTAGGGAGGGGTGGGGCGGGGGATAAAGCTGGCATGAGGCTCTGTATGCCTGGGTCAGCTCACTGAATGAGTGCATGCGCTCCTTCGTGAATTGGACGCCTCCCCGCGTTCGCACGGGGAGTCAGACGTGCTGCTCGTCGGCTCCGGCGATTTTCAGCCGGAGCAGCGGAAGTTTCCGCCTGACCCTAGCAAGATCATCCCCAACGTGCACCGAAAGCTGTCGGGAACATCTGGACACCAGTTTTTTCCAAGGTGGGCCTGGTTAAACCCCTTTTTCGGGCAACACATGGCCCGATCGGGCCGGTGGCGCGGCTAGGCCTAACGGCCGAACCGGTACCCGGCACATCGGGGCCTCTCGCCACTGACGCCAGTATGGCTGCTGCGCAAATCTCCTGCCGAGGCTACAACCCCGAAAACATGCACTGGACAACGGTTAACCCAGCGGCAACCGAAGGCCCAGTTTCGGCAACGGTTACCCCAGCGGCAACCGGAGGCCCAGATTCGGCAAGATTTCGCAGCGCCGCATTGAACGCCGCAGTGCTGCGCCGAGCGCAAGACCAAGCCTTAAAGCCGGCGTCCGTAGACGCGGCCGGCGTTCACGCCGGAAACCAGCAGTCACCCGCCCCGCGCGCGGCGGGCCGCAGTCGGCGACTGCTCACGAAGTGGAAACCGCCCGTTATTCCTAAGCCTGCTCCAGACGACTACGTCGTCGTCATCAAACCCCGGACCCGCGTATCGTTGTACGAGACTTTCCAGGAGACCGGCTACGGCCGGGCGTTCACGGCTCTCCTGGGCACGCAACCCGCAACAGACATTACCATAATACCGGTAAGAGACCAAAACCTCATTATTGTTCAGACTGCGAAACCTGAGCTAGCCGACCGTATCATCGGCGAATTTGAACTTAATGGATCCGACGGGAGGGTCCCCCTTGTGGGGCACCTGCGCCAAGACGGCAAGGACGTCTGCTACGGCGTCATTACCGTCCGTAACTCTGAAACTACGGACTCGCTCCGTACTAGGCTCCAATGGCGCTAAGGCACCATCGTGGAAGTGCGTAAATTTGGGACATCCAACAAAGCACGACTGACTTTCGCCGGAATAGAGAAGCCACGTTTCGTGGACTACGACTCGGAGCTTGTACAAGTTAGGCCTTACCAGCGAACCATTCCTGACTGCCGACATTGCGGTGTGGTCGGCCACCGCGTGGACGCCTGCCCCGGCCAGAGGCTGGACCGGTGTGGCCTGTGCGGACAGCAGGCTCTACTCGTTGAGGGGGTGCGGGCCCCTCACCAGTGCAACCCAAAGTGTTCAGTGTGCGGCGGGGCCCATGCCACGGGGGGCCCTGCGTGTACGGCTAAATATCGCGCTATCCAGCCCCCGCATGCCGAGCGCGGGCTTAAATCGAAGCGGAACCGGCGCAGGCGTGGCAAGCGTCGCCCGGACAAGCTGAAGGCCAAGGCTGCCGACCAAGCCATGGACCAGCCTGTGAATTCCTCTACTGGAGAAATTACGGCTACCTCTAGGTACGCAAAGAGACAAGGAACAGATTAATAATGAAGACAGAAACAACATCCGGGTAAGACCAATACCCTGAGACATGGATCCGAATTTACATAATGAAAGACGACAAGCCAGAGTCCGAGCACTCACCAGGGAACTCAGCGACACTCCCAACGTTGTCTACACGGACGCAGCGAAATACCGATACCAACGGAAAACGATCGGTGTTGTAACAGACGAAGGGGGGGGGAAAGAAATAACGAGCGCAACGATAAACAACCCAAACATAGAAGCAGCTGAAGAAGCCGCCATTGCTCTGGCAATATCGCACGGCAACGAAACAGGACACAACTTCACTATAGTGACGGACTCCAAACAAGCACGTAGAAACAACACAAGAGGCAGGATCGACAGCATCGCCAATCATATTCTACGCACGACGAGAAGACACTAAAACACTAAACATAGTATAATGTGGGTTCCCGGATATGAGGGGATGAGGGGCAACGTGGCAGCAGACGAGTTAGCTCGAGGGTACGTCAACCGAGCAGAGTCAGCACTTTGCACCGCAGGCACCTTTGACCCAGTTACCCCCCCGTACTCAGATATACTCGATCATTACAGGGGTCAGCGAAACGCTACCCAGCCCCACACAAAAGGCTCACCGAAGAGGAGGCGGTAGACTGGCGCAGACTACAAACCGGTACCTACCCACACCTGCACAAACTACACGAGATTTTCCCTACACAATATGCAGACGAATGGCCGTGCTGTCAGGGCAAACCAACACTAGAACATGTCACATGGACCTGCCCCAAGGCA